>NC_060893.1:28400133-28632387 GCF_014805685.1 Silurus meridionalis | reverse complement strand
AATAATGGATCTTCATCTGAGGCTTCAGATTCACAGCCGCCTGCTAGAAATGTTAACGTAATGTGTGTGTGCTTTGTCTCCGTCCTAATAACCATCTGCATGTGTGTGTTCTGCAGCAGGGTTCTAGGTGAGACTAGAGGTGAAATTACAGGCTGAATATTTATTTATGATTTTATATTTATACTAATGAAATTCTCTTTAAGGAAAATTAACATCATGCAGCTTCTTCAGTCACACCACCGACTCCACTGATAAGGTAGGAACTCTTACATTAATGGCAAAACAAACATCATTGCAATTTTCTTTTTAATTATTCACATTTGATAATAAAAAAATACTCCAATTATTTATTCTGATTTTACTGCAATTCATGTTTTCTGTTGTTTTGCTTGTCGTTACTGGGGGTTTTTAGATGTTCAGAGTTGGTGGTTGAACATTGAGCTATTAGAGTTTCTATAAAGTGACTGTTATGTGGCTGGGAAATGGGTTTGTTTTGATTGGATTGGCATCAACATGTTTATTTCTAATGGTCTACTTATATGTTAAGGTTTTACAATATTAACAAATAAAAGTAAACTTTTAGATCTTGAAGTAAATCCCAGTCCTTATGAAAGCATCCAGTAGAAAGTATTCTGATGAACTGAACTCATTTCTTTATGATTCAATATCATTTATCAGTCCAATGCTACAATAATAAACAACTTTTCACAATAAACAGAAGTAAAAAGTTTAGTGCTGATTCATCACCTGAATCTCTCTGCAGGCTGAAAACATTTATTATACCACTGTTCAGTACAAAAGAATGTCCACTGCATCTGCTACGAACATCAAGTCAGACTGCAGGACTGATTCCTAACTGTTACCTCACAGCTGCAGAGACACTGACAAGCACAAGGTGCACAAATATTTCTTTCTTTCTAAATAGAATTTCTAAATATGAAATGTCTGTGTGTGTATTTAGATAGATAGATAGATAGATAGATAGATAGATAGATAGATAGATAGATAGATAGATAGATAGATAGATAGATAGATAGATAGATAGATAGATAGATAGATAGATAGGCAGACATACCTTTTGGTTTATTAAATGAACATATCCATGTTTATGTAGCCAGGAATTAAAGCTTTAATAAGGTTATCTAGTTTTAGTTTACACAAACCTCTCCGACTTCCCATATCAATATGCTGTTGTTTATCAGGAGAATTCTCAGATTCTACATCATGGCCTACATGCTACTTTTCTTGCTCATCTGAATTCATTTTTCCTTTACACAAGAGGAATGTGGTCATTTCTTTCCACAGACCTCACAGGTGATTGTTCAGTCCTAATGTTGTTCTAACAACATACATTTTTACTTGTCAGCCAACATGTAGTTTTATTTAACTAAAAGATTCCCTCAGTTTCCTCGCTGTATTTAGTTTTTATGTAGAACCACGAGAAGAAAATTCCCTTCACTGCTGTAATGTATGGGTGTGTTTATGTAGCCTTCATTATGCACAAAAAAAGAAAAAAAACTTAAATTAATTAATGATATCAGCAAGAATGTAATGTATTATAAAAGTGTGACGAGGGGCAATGGGACAGGATACGGCTCTGGATATTGTGGTGTTTCAGCATCACAGCTTCATATGAGCATCAATCAGAAATGTTCTGCTGCATCTCTCTGTTTGCTTGTTGATTTAAAGGAGACACACTGAGATCTTCCTCATTTCTATTATTCCGTGCGCTGGAGCTCCTGAGATCACTGGAGTCTCTGCAGTTTGTGAAATTACACTGATTTGTCCTCCATATTAAAATTGCAATAAATATAAGAAGAACTGAACACATGATGCAAACAGTGATGATGATCAGCAGGTTCATTCCATCAGCTTCACCTGGAGACACAAATATTTTATTCTAAATGTTATTTAATAAAATATTTAAATAAAGTCTGGGTAGAAATGTGATAAACATTTTATCTGACAATAAAACTGAGATAAATGGAGATTTAGAAGGTTAATGAATCATATAATAATTATTAATACCACAAATAAATATGAGATTTACTCACCTGAGGAATCTTCTTTCCTTTCTTCAGAATTTTCTGTTAAGGAAAGAATAAATAGGAATTTTAATGTTCATTCTTTTCTTCTAAATATTTTACTTCATAACTGCAGAAGGATCAAAATTCCTATAAATAAAAGTGCAGAGTTTCTCCCAGTCCTGTCCTGCATTTTAATTCTGATGGATCTACTTCTCGTCGTCTCCATTGGTCTCAGTGTGGAATAAAACTCCTTCTCACAGTTAATATTATTGCTGAGTCAGGATTTAGTTCACATTTTTCCTTGTGCATCAGCAGCACAAATGACTGTACAGGAGCAATACAGTGCCCTCCATAATTATTGGCACCCCTGTTTAAGATGTGGTCGTGGACTTCTAAAAATTCTTCTTTTTTTTTAAAACAACATAGAACCCAAATGCAAAAAAAGAGAAAAATCCAACCTTTCATTTAAGTACATAACTTTGGTGGTAAAAAAAATCATACATTTAGAAAAATAAAAAACGTGAAATCATGTGTCTCACAATTATTGGCACCCCTAACAATTCCTCTGAAAAATTTAATTCTTTTTTTTTATATATATTTTTCTGTAGTTGCTAAGGTTGGTCAGGGTATCTAGGGACTTTTAATTAGTAATTCATGATTTCCTGTTCCCCTGGGGTATAAATATGACGTGACACAGAGGCCTAATTCTCTTACCCATTTGTCAACATGGCAAAGACAAGAGAACACACCATTCAAGTAAGGCAGATGTGTGTCGACCTTCATAAGTCAGGCAATGGCTACAAGAAAATAGCCACTCGCCTTAACTTGCCGGTATCTACAGTCAGAGGAATCATTAAGAAGTTTAAAACAACTGGAACAGTGACAAACAAGGCTGGAAGAGGTCCCAAGTTTATCTTGCCACAACGCACAGTGAGGAGGATGGTAAGAGAAGTAAAAAAATTTCCCAAGCTCACCGTCACAGAATTGCATCAAAGAGTGGCATCTTATGTAAGGATGCTGTTCATAGACTTCAGTTCAGCATTCAACACAATCATTCCCCAGCACCTGATCGAGAAGCTGAGCCTACTGGGCCTGAACACCTCTCTCTGCAACTGGATCCTGGACTTCCTGACCGAGAGACCTCAGTCAGTCCGGATCGGGAACAGCATCTCCAGCACCACCACACTGAGCACTGGGGCCCCTCAGGGCTGTGTGCTCAGTCCACTGCTGTTCACTCTGCTGACTCACGACTGTGCTCCAATGCACAGCTCGAATCATATCATCAAGTTTGCTGATGACACGACCGTGGTGGGTCTAATCAGCAAGAACGACGAGTCAGCATACAGAGAGGAGGTGCAACGGCTAACAGCCTGGTGTGGAGCCAACAACCTGTCTCTGAACGTGGACAAAACCAAAGAGATGGTTGTTGACTTCAGAAGAGCACAGAGTGACCATTCTCCACTGATCATCGATGGATCTTCAGTGGAGATCGTCAAAACCAAATTCCTTGGTGTTCATCTGGCGGATAACCTCACCTGGTCATAACACCAGCTCCATCACCAAGAAAGCCCAGCAGCGTCTCTACTTCCTGAGAAGGCTGAGGAAAGCCCATCTCCCTCCCCATCCTGACCATGTTCTATAGAGGGACCATCGAGAGCATCGTGAGCAGCTGCATCACTGCCTGGTTTGGGAATTGCACCGTCTCGGATCGCAAGACCCTACAGAGGATAGTGAGGACAGCTGAGAAGATCATCGGAGTCTCTCCCTCTATCATGGACATTTACACCACACACTGCATCCATAAAGCAAACAGCATTGTGGACGACCACACACACCCATCACACACATACTTCACCCTCCTACCATCAGGAAAACGGTTCCGAAGCATTCGGCCGCCACAACAAGACTGTGTAACAGTTTTTCCGCAAGCCGTCAGGCTCCTGAACAAACATCTGGACTGAACTCTCTCTCTCACACACACACACACACACACACACACACACACACACACACACACACACACACTTTCACACAACTGAGTGACTGATCTGCACAACCGGACTCAACACATACACTTCACACACCCAGGTCTCAGCACCATTCACACCTCTCATTATAGCATAATGTTTACATGCCGTTTGTTGCTGATCTCCGGGACTTGCTCTATTTGCACATTATTCTGTGAATCCATTGGTCACTGTTCACTTTATCTTGATTGCTGCTACCATATTTTTACACTATTATAGGATTGCAAAATTCTGTTTATATTTGTTTACATTTCTGCTACTGTGCACCTTATCCTGTCACGACAAGTTTTACTGGCGGAGCTACTGCTGCTTTTATTTTTATATTTTGTGTATTTTGTATTGTTCTGCACTGTCTTGTGTTGTCTTTTGCACTGTCTTGTGTTGTCTTTTGCACTGTTTGCACCAGTTGCACACATGCACTTTATGTGGTGAGGATCTTAGTTCCTGGCCCTGTGTTCTTCTGTACTGTGACTGTTGTTTTATGTTGTTTTATGTAGCACCTGGGTTCAGGAGAAACGTTGTCTCATTTCACTGTATACTGCATCAGCTATATATGGTTGAAATGACAATAAAAGCTTCTTGACTTCTTGACTCTTGACTTGACTTGGGGTCACAGAGTCTCCAAAACAACCATCAGACGCTCTCTACATGCCAACAAGCTGTTTGGGAGGCATGCAAGGAAAAAGCCTTTTCTCACTAACACTCACAAACGTAAACGTCTGGAGTTTGCTAAGCGGTACTGGGACTTCAACTGGGATCGTGTGCTTTGGTCAGATGAGACTAAGATTGAGCTTTTTGGCAACAAACACTCTAAGTGGGTCTGGCGTAAAACAAAAGATGAGTATGCCGAAAAGCACCTCATGCCCACCGTGAAGTATGGTGGAGGATCTGTGATGCTGTGGGCCTGTTTCTCTTCCAAAGGCCCTGGGAACCTTGTTAGGGTGCATGGCATTATGAACGCTTTGAAGTACCAGGATATTTTAAATAAAAACCTGATGGCCTCTGCCAGAAAGCTGAAGATGGGTCGTCATTGGGTCTTTCAGCAGGATAATGATCCAAAACATGTGGCAAAATCTACACAAAAGTGGTTCAGCAGTCACAAACTCAAGGTCCTCCATGGCCATCTCAGTCCCCAGACCTCAACCCAATCGAAAACCTGTGGGCGAGCTAAAGAGAAGAGTGCATAAGAGGACCCAGGACACTGGATGATCTAGAAAGATTGTGCAAAGAAGAATGGTCAAAAATCCCTCTCTCTGTGTTCTCCAATCTTGTGAAATGTTATAGGAGGAGATTAAGTGCTGTCTTGTTGGCAAAAGGAGGTTGTACAAAGTATTAACATCAGGGGTGCCGATAATTGTGGCACACATGATTTCAAGTTTTTTTTTTTTTCTAAATGTGTGATTTTTTTACCACCAAAGTAATGTACTTAAATAAAAGGTTGGATTTTTCTCTTTTTTTGCATTTGGGTTCTATGTTGTTTTTTTTAAAAAAGGAGAATTTTTAGAAGTCCACGACCACATCTTAAACAGGGGTGCCAATAATTGTGGAGGGCACTGTAATTGATCAGTAAATCTAATAAAATAATGAAGCTCATAAGACTACTATCATGTCATTGTCAAACTGACAGATTTCACTGGAACATGAACACGTGTCAATCACATGCAAACATCCTTCAGTGTGTGTTGATCTGATGAGGGATTTTCTTCAGTCTCCTGCATTCCCATAAAAAACATAACATATGAACATAAAGTTCTGTAAGACCTGCAACACTTTAAATTTAAAATTATGAATAGTAAAGAAATAATCGATTGAATATTACGGGTCAGTAGCGCACTGCAAAATGGGCAAAATGGGCTTCCTTACATGAGCAGCAAGGAAGATCTCTTTAACCCTGGCAGCACATGATATCTGAAATCTGATTGGATAGAATCTCTAGCATAAACATACATGCACTCCTAGAAGCAGCAGAACCAAGAGAAAAGCTTAGAAATAACTAGAATCGACTTTAGAAATAATTGAATACAAATTCATTAAAAAAATTATTTAAAGCAAAAGTCAGTGATTCTGAAAGTGTTGCCATGATGACCCCTAACAGGAGCAGCTAGAAGAAGAAGAAAAAGAAGAGGATATAATCTGCCATTTTAATGTTTAAGGAAACTGAATACTGTGAACTGCAGTGAAAACAAGAAAGGAGAGATGTGTTATTGGTCAAAAGTGTAATCAGATCCATGATCTATATCCTGTTTGTAGCTTTTTTTTCTAATATTTCTTCATTTCCACACTCAGATAATGATGTTTATTATGTACACTCCAGTCTGGATTTGATAAATGAATAATTCTATGTAATAAGATGAGTATCAGTGTGATTTATTCCAGAGTGAAAGAGTCACATGTGTCTCTGATAGAACAGAATGAAGAAGAATCTAGAAGCAGTTTGGAAATGATCTGTGTACTGCACTGCTCTCTCTCTGTCCCTCAGCCCTACTGAGCATGCGCACTTCACCTGCTGCCCCCTACCGCCCTTTTCCGCGCCACAATCCAGATTCTTCCAGAAGGTTCTCTGTTTCATGACAAAAAGAATGAGAATTGAGAAAACCGTATGTATATTTTAGAGCAGAAAGTGTAGAAAAGTGTAGAAATCTGAGCTGAATCACGTTTCTCTCCTCACGCTGCTGTTGTAGAAACTCCGGGAAGTTTTCCTGAAGTCTGTTTCACCATCGCCTGAAATGTGCTGCTGATACCTGAGGTACTGTGTGCTGAGCTACAGGAACTACACACATATATCCGGGTAGTTTATGTGGGAAATACACTGCATGTGTGATTTATAGTGATTAAAATGTGTAAAATATTCTTTATAAGATTAGAAGTGAAATAGTTCCTGATGTGGCTATGAGCTATCCCATTAGCATCGCTAGAACAGATTAGCGCTAGCATGCTAAAGGCTAAAATATCTGACCAATGCGGTGTTTAGTGACTTAAAACTCACAGCACTGAGTTTTTACACGAGTTTCAACATAACTATATAATGTAACACTATATTTCATTTGGTTATATATTAGAATTTGTTTTAATTTAAACGCGGAAAGTTACGAGTAAATAATTAAAAGTCATAAAATGGTGCCTGAGGTGAAAAATACATTCCCCAGTGTGCATTGCGACGTGACGTCATCAGTGACGGCGCGCTTGTGTTAAGGAAAAGTGAAACAAAGGAGCCTCCGCGGCTCTGTGCCTCTATATCGTGATATTATAGACAAATATTATATAAAAGTAAATCCACTAAATACTCAATAAGATCTTGTAATAATGTAATAAAAGTAAAACTATTTCTAATTGTGTAATTAAGATTTTCTACCCTGTCCGTGGAGTCGGTTGTGTAGCTGCAGCAGCTGCAGGATGGAGATTTTACTTAAAGAGAATTAAATTGTTATACACTTAAAATAATAAATAAATTATTATTAGATATTTGTTTAATTTTTGTTCATTTTTGATTTAAGGAAAAATAATGTTAAGTCTGTTTTCAGTAGTGTATTCAGATATTTTTTTTCTTTTTGAGAAAAAACTCTTCTGATCCTGATACTTAACAAATCAACATCTTAAGAGTTTTTAATACAAAGAGAAAAAGGGCCTCGAGCCAATACAAACTTGTTATAAAAATTTGTTAAAAATTTCATTTTTGTCACAATCATTTGGTTCATATGTAAAACTCCTGTAATGTCAAAAACCTTTCTATATTAAACATAATTTATTAGATTAGTGGAAAAAGAGGAAACAGGAACAAAAAAAGCAACACCTGTCTATACCAATAGGGGTCGCTCTAACACTGCTGAAAAATTCAATAGTTCAATTAAACTGACACAATTTGTAATAAATCCTAATGTTAATGTTACTAAATCAAATTAAACAACTGCATGTTATTTATTTATTTTTCTGCAGAAAATTAATCTGCACTTTTACACACAAAGCAAAAGCTGTTTAGAGAAACACATCAGATTTGGACAGAATGTTGTTCCCAGAAATCAGACATTTACCTGCCTGCCACGACCTGCTCCTGATTGTATATCTGTAGCAATATCAGGAAGATATTTATCATTTTATGTTTAATGGTATAAAGTTCATATTCCTTTTCTTCTATTCTTATTTGTTCTCAATTAGCAAAATAAACCATATACAATTCAGTACAATTCACAAATAATATATTGTCTGAGAAAAAAAATTCAAATGGCATTTTATTTCGAATCTGCATCTACTTCTATTATGAATCAAATTTAACATCTTTAAATTGAATGTCCTTCAACAAAATCTAGGACACTATTTCATTCACCCCACTTAATTCTATTTCATAGAATATAACAAACACACACACACACACACACACACACACACACTAAACTTCGTTGTGTAAGCTGTGGGGTTCAAAGCGTGGGGAAAAAGTAGCGGCTAATAATAAATACGGTAATAATAAAGACAAATGCAGATTTTTCTAATGCTTAATAAAACTAGATAATTGTTAAAGCTTTACTTTCTAGCAGGCAACATAAATATGGATGTTTTTTTTTTCTAAACAAAAAAGTATTTTTTACCGGGTTTAGGATTTTTTCCATTTATATATAACCCCCAGGGATGGAAGGAGGGAGGGATATTTCCCAATACAGATCTGTCAAATCTCCTATTTAGAAATTCTATTTAGAAAGAAAGAAATATTTGTGCACCTTGTGCTTGTCAGTGTCTCTGCAGCTGTGAGGTAACAGTTAGGAATCAGTCCTGCAGTCTGACTTGATGTTCGTAGCAGATGCAGTGGACATTCTTTTGTACTGAACAGTGGTATAATAAATGTTTTCAGCCTGCAGAGAGATTCAGGTGATGAATCAGCACTAAACTTTTTACTTCTGTTTATTGTGAAAAGTTGTTTATTATTGTAGCATTGGACTGATCAATGATATTGAATCATAAAGAAATGAGTTCAGTTCATCAGAATACTTTCTACTGGATGCTTTCATAAGGACTGGGATTTACTTCAAGATCTAAAAGTCACCTTTTTATTTGTTAGTTAAAATATAAGCAGACCATTATACAGAATAAATAAAAACACAAACACAGAACAGATTTATAAAATAAAAGTACACCCCAATTTATTCTTTTCACTTTGTGTAAAAATTAAATTAATGATAAAATAAAAGCACAACAATAAATACAAAAGAAATGCAAACCAACTAACAAATAGGTCTTTGTAGAAAAGAATACACACATGTTAATGTCCATCATTACAAAAAAAAAAACCCTAAACCTGTGATTGAGCCCAGGAAAGAGTGTAACCATACAGCCTATTCTAACATGGGCTAAATATGAAGCTCTCAATTTACAATATCAGAATATCTCAATACATTATTTAATTTTATAATTGCATAATAAAGTTATTCTTAAAAAAATTAATTGAATGAGAAAATGAAATATTTAAACATTCTCCTTCTCTCTAGCATGTACCTCCATTTTTCCAGTCTCTTCTCAACCTGCTTCCTAATCTCAGCACAAATAACAATATCATCTGCAAACATCATAGTCCATGGAGAATCCTGTCTGACCTCCTTCAACCTGTCAATCACCACTGCAAACAGGAAAGGGCTCAGAGCCGATCCTTAATGCAGTTCCACCTCCACCTTGAACCAGTCTGAAACACTTGTGCTATTGTGACCATAAATGCCTAGTTAATTTCCAATGGCTTTTTCAGGTTTCTCACTGTGGCTAGCACATTGAAACAGAGAGCAATGATGCTTTCATGGACTAGCTTTAGCATTAGCTTTGAGTTTGAAAATATGCCATGGAAAAGGTCACCCATTTACCTCACTGTGATATTTCTTATCTTGGAGTTGTGTGATTGCTAACTTCAACAAATGCATCCAGGCTTTTCATTACTGAAACTGTACTGCACTTTTTTCATGTATAAATGTACACGTATCACAAATAAATCTATTACTACAGATTGAGGAAGAATAACAAGACATACTGCACTCAACACACTGAACACACTTAATGTATGCATGTTAGATCTTTAATTACAGGCCTTAGTTTGAAGATTATTTTTATACAGTTCCACTATGGAGGATCTCTGCTTGCTTACTTTAGGCAGAAAAACTGCTCTTAGGGAAAGAAAAGGGAGGGGGGGGTCGGCATCTGGACCCAGAGCTTCTGGTCATGGTGCAGGGGCTCCTTCTGATGATGAGGTTTCAGGCCATTGTGTAAGTTACAAAACCACACACACACACACACACACACACACACACACACACACACACACACAAATTCTTTCACCCACTGCAGAGGAAATAACACCCTGCTGAATGAAAAACATGCAACATGCAGTGCAGTGTGAAACTCAAAGGTAGTGTTTAAAACTCATTTAACTCAGAACAGCTTTTCATTTAAAAGGTAAATCATTAAAATAATAAATAAATGATGGTGTGATAACAAATGCAGCTGTTTCATCATTAAACTGTGATGTAACTGTCAGATCAGCTGTGATCTCATCAGATCAGAGATTAATGCTGATTACTGACAAATGAATTACAGGACTGTGTGTGTGTGTGTGTGTGTGTGTGTGTGTGTGTGAGTGAGTGTGTGTGTGTGTGTGTGTGTGTGTGCTCACTTCAAGCACTACAACAGAAAAGTGTATTGAGAAGATGCTTTTTTCTGCCTCTGTGCATTTTGCAAAACCCCACCGAGGTGTAAACTTTCAGATCAGTTCTTTTCTCAGCAAGAATTTAACCGTCACTGAGCTCAACTTCTTACCTGAAGATTATTATATTTTATTACTTTACATGCCATTAAAGATGTGATGTAGAGACACGGTTACAATAAAATAATAAAATATATTTCATTTCTAAAGTATATTTCAGATTTAGCTTAATAATAATTACCACAAGACCTAATATTTATTTTAATTTTACTTTATTTGTATTGTGATTTTAACAATAAACATTTTCCCAAAGCAGCTTTAAATAAATAAGTTATAAATAATTTACAATTTAAATTGATAAATTACTCCTTTAAACTTTATCTTTATAAATATATGAAAACATAAATAAATAATGATACTAAAGCAGCAAAAATTCAACCTGATTCTAACCTACAAAAGAAGAAGAAGAGATCTGATTGGAGGACTTTCACTATATGGACAAAAGTATTGGGACACCTGACCTTTCCTGCCATATGTGGTTCTTTTCCACACTGTTACCACAAAGCTGGAGGCACATGATCGATAAGGAAGCTTTAGATGTTATACCATAAATTTTGCGTTTACTTGAACTTTGAAATCCAAACCTGTTCCAGCATGTCACTGCCCTGTGCACAAGTCAGCTCCATGGAGATCTGGTGTATATGGTTTGGAGAGGAAGATCTTGAGTGGCCTGCTATAGAACTCTGATCTCATTCCTACTGAACACCATTAAGAGGAATGCAAATACTGACTGCACCCAGGCCTCATCTTCTTACCCTTGTAGCTGATGAACACAAATGTCCACAAGCAAACTCCAAAATCTAGTGGAACATCTTCCAAGAAGAGTGGAGAAAGTTATAAGTGCAGCTTGGGACTAAATAATAAAGAGCACATATCATAGTTATGACTTGGTGTTCGCACACTTTTGGCAATATAATGTACTTTCACATGCTTACACAAGCTCTGGGTTTAGATGCTTAACCTGCATTCTCATTTTTCCCCTTATGAACAGTTTGTCTGCCAAAAGTAAGCAAGCAGAGATCATCCATAGTGGAACTGTATAAAATAATCTTCAAACTAAGGCCTGTTATTAAAGATCTAACATGGCATAAATTCAGCGTGTTCAGTGTGTTGAGTGCAGGATGTCTTGTTATTCTTCTTCAATCTTAGTAATAGATTTATTTGTGATACGTGTACATTTACACATTTACATCGGGGAGTTTTTCCTTGCCACAGTTGCTCATCAGGGACAAACATACTTTCAAAGAACATATTTACGTTTAATCACCACATTATCTGTGTAAAGCTGCTTTGAGACAGTGTTCACTGTTAAAAGCGCTATACAAATAAAAATGAATTGAATTGAATTTATCCAGATGTTAGAGCAGATTAATGGAGGAAGTACAGTACAGTTTGATTAAAGGAAAGTCTGGATGCCTTTGATGAAGTTAGCAGTCACATAACTCTGGGATTAGAGCCGTCACAGTGATGTAAATTGGTGACCTTTTCTGTAGCATTAATGCAAAATCAAAGCTAATGCTAAAGCTGGTCAATGGGAGCATCATTCTTATCTGTTACAAATGTGTTATCATTAGTGAGGAACCTACTGAAAAACCTGAAAAAGCCATGTGAAATTAACTATGCATTTATGTTCACCAGTAGCACAGGTGTTGCATGTCAGTGCTGCTTTGTGTGTGTGTGTGTGTGTGTGTGTGTGTGTGTGTGTGTGTGTGTGTGTGTATGTGCGCGCGTTTCTCTCTTCTTTTCCCCATGTGTTTTGGTTTGGTGACTTTGTCTCTTTGCATGTGCTGTTCAACAATAGGTGGAGCCTCCTGTTGATCATAATCAAACAGTAGCCAGGAATGGACCAAACAAAAACTAGTCTGGTCAGAAGAGGTGGGTGGAGCCTATTGTTTAAAAGTTATTGTTGAAGCCCCTGTCAGAAGCCTGTAAAATCCCTTTTCTATCTCTTACTGGTTCATTTAGTTTTAGCCTTTTTTCCAGAATAGATAGATAGATAGATAGATAGATAGATAGATAGATAGATAGATAGATAGATAGATAGATAGATAGAACTTTATTGGCATTGCATTGTACAGGTACACAGCAACGAAATGCAGTTTGGCATCTACCAGAAGTGAAAAATGTAGCTATGTACAGATAAACATGTGGCATATTTACATCAAGTGATAAAGTGATAAATATGTAAACATATGTATAGTGAATAGATATAAAGGCAGTAACAGTACAGACATCTGTGGATATCAAAAAGTACAGAATGGTTCTAAGGCTATGGCATTGAAGAGTAATGTGCAGAAGTGAAGGTTACAGAAGGTTACTATATATATATATATATATATATATATATATATATATATATATATATATATATACAAATGTTATATACACAAATGAATTAAATGTTGGGCAGAATGTACAGTGGGGATATAAATTACATAGATAAAAATAGTGCAGATGTAATGAGTAATAAAAAAATATGTAATATGTACATGTATTGTACAGAGGTTATATACAGTCTTTTGTTTAGTTTTGTAGTGATTTAGCGGTGTAGTGTAGAGTTCAGTAGTGTGATGGTGGATGGAAAAAAGCTGTCCCTGAACCTGCTGGTTCTGGTTTGTAAGTTCCTGTACCTCCTTCTTGATGGAAGGAGGTTAAACAGTTTATGACTGGGATGTGAAGAGTCCTTGATGATGTTGTGAGCTCTGCACAGACATCTGCTGTGGTGAAGGTGTTCAATAGCAGGTAGTTGGGTGCCAGTAATGCGTTGGGCGGTTTTGACCACCCTTTGCAGGGCTTTGCGTTCACACACAGTAGAGCTCCGTACCAAACAGTGATGGAGTTGGTCAGGATGCTCTCAATGATGCAGCGGTAGAAACTTGTTAAAATCCCCGGGGACAGATGAGATTTCTTGAGACTTTTCAAGAAGTACAGGCGCTGTTGTGCTTTTTTTTACCAGAGCTGAAGTGTTCTGCTGCCATGTCAGATCCTCAGAGATGTGAACTCCCAGAAACTTAAAGCTGGAGACTCGCTCTACCTCAGTTCCATTGATGTTGACTGGTAGATGTCTCCTGCTGTTGGATTTCCGGAAGTCCACAATGAGTTCTTTGGTCTTCGTGACGTTGAGGGTCAGTTTGTTGGCCGAATGCACAGCTCTCAGCACAACCTTCACCAGCCCTGAGAAATTCTCCATTTCCAAATACACATGATGTAATAAACATGATGTAATAAACTGCCTCCAATACCAATACGTTTATTAACACATTGCTACCTGCACAGGAGTCTTCAGAGAACAGTAACAAACTCTTCAACTCAAACATTTGCACAGAGCCACTAATCTCTTATTACACAGTACACTGTCTCAGTACAGGCTGTTTTACATGTTCAGCACAAAAACACACACAAGATAACAACACAAAAGAGTTGAACACCGGATTAATTATGCAGCAACTCTCAGAGGTGTTCTGTAAAATCACAGCTTTAAACTCTGCTGTTTCATTTGCTTCCTTTGCTTTAACACTTTAGTTTGAGATGACATGATCGAACTCAGATCAGTAGAGACAGTTGTGAGACCCTGCTGAGACCCACTTTAGAAATAGTACTGTCAGGAATCCACCTGCCACGCCTCCTTCGGCGGCTGTCACTGCCTCCGCATGCTCCTGAGCTCTCGGCTTCATTGGGCACACCTGAGGCTCATTCACCTGCTCATCACCAGCCTCTACTTAAACCCTTCATTCGCACTCCCTGTCGGTTATTGTAGGTTTATGTACGCGTGTATCGGCTCATGGTGTTATTGTCATCCATGGGCATAAATTTCATTTAACAGTAGGGGGGGACAATAAATATAAAATTTCTCATGAGCAATTTTTGAAGGGGGACACAAATAATAGTCAAATTGTACTTACAGTATAAAGACACAGTGTCCCCACAGTGAAAAACTTTGTTTCTATCATTATTATTGTAGCATGGATACTGCGTCAATTACAATGGCAATTCAAACTGCTTTACAAAAATAAAGTAAAACTATTATTAAAAAATAATCACAACAATAAAAACAAGGAATTAAAAAAAAGGTTTAACATTTTATTTAAAAATTAAGACACTTAAGAACAGAATAGAAATTGATTATAAAAATCAGTGGGGTCAGTTCGGACGTAGCACAGTACTCATTTAGTAAATGCACAGATAAACAATATGCTAGTTGTGGCTGTTAAGTTAACATTAAACCAAGTCGTCCCGAATAAAACACTGCATGGGAAACGGCTTTGGTGTGTTAGTGTCAGTGCACTATGCTACAAGCTATTGTAAACAAGCTAACGTTAACTAGATAAGTCATATTTTAATCGCTAATAGAGCAGATTCATGGAAAATTACATCCGTAATCAGCATTTTTGCTGAATTAAATTTTGCTGAATAATTTATGAATGAGTCTGCATCAACTACATTAAAGAGAATCCCTTCATTTAAAGTGAATAAAATACACTAGTTAATGGAGCTGAACATTAATTGGGCCGCAGACACACACCTGACTCGTGTGTGTAGAGTAGGTGAGATGAACTGGGAAAGCAGGCAGTGGGTCAAACCACTGTGAGGAAGGAGAGGGGGGGAACTCAACTGTTTCTAAATGCATTTTGTGTGTTCTTTTTTTTTTTTACTTACACAATTATTTTAGGTATACATACATATAATTTTCATATATTAGAGAAAACATATAATACAAATTGCGATTTTTTAAATACATTTTTTGGGGGGGGACAACCCTCTGTTACATTCCATTGAATGTTCGTGTGTGTGAGTGTTTGTCTCTCTCTATTGGATCACCTTGCTGTCAATTTCTCAAGGTTCCGCCCTCTTTGGACTGCTATTGGCTAAGGAGATAATCAATGTGTGTGACCTGACTGCACCTGTGGCCAATCCGGTAAACTGTTGGGGTTTAAAAAGAGGACTGCAGGAGCGTTGGGGAGAGCACCGTGAGCCCATTTGTTTTGCATTGTTGTGTTTGAAGCATTGCTTGTTTATTGTTTGTACTACAATTGTTGATTCGTTGACTGTTATCTTGTTTGTTTTTGAGGGGTTATATTCTGACAACAACCCTTGTTTTCCCCAGGAGTGTTGGGCAGGTAGTATGTCACGTGACTTACATCGTGCAACACGTAGATGATACTATGTATAGAGACACTAGCTAGGAGTGTGCGCTACTTCTGTATTTTTTGTTAGTTTAGAGTAGGTAAGCTAGGGCGTGTAGAGGCGCCGGAAGAATTTTGTTCAGTGTTAGGTTAGTGGTTTACTATTGAGGTAGTTGGGTTGGTTTTGTTGTGTTCTTTTCTTTAGCGCCACTCTCCGCCTCTCTCCTGTGGGATTATTTATTATGCCTTGGTTTTCTGATTAGTGTAAATATTGTATATACTCCATTCCTCCTGTTCCTCCTTGTTTGAATAAATCCTTTTATATTATACTTGGTTTACGTGTCCTTTTCCTGGCCTATTCACAGAATGGATCACAGTATGAATGTTACAGCTTCAACCCTAGACGTATAAAAAGAAGTCGTAACATTTAATGGGGCCTCGTCCGGGATAATCTTCCCAAATAGTTAAAAATACTGTGGCCATTTTGTGAATGCTGGTGGAATATGACCGTGTTTGAGTTGGTATAACGAGGTGACTTGCGTGGAATTACAGTAGTGTCTGTTTGCTGGCTGTGCATCGTGACCATGTTTAGCTTGTCAAACTTCATTGTTACTCCTTCATTAGAGCAGATTGATCTATGTCGGAAGCCAGATTTATTCCTGATAGCTGACCACTATCAGATCGTTGTTAATAGACAAGGTCTTAAAAGAGACATAAAGAGTGAAATACTAAAGCGCTTGGTAGAGTTAAGAATACTCCCCATGTCAGACACGGCTGGAGGCGTGAATACCGGTCAGGTTGTAAGCCGTAGTGATGTTGTTGTTGGGCCTCTCACTGTTGGAGATGAGGATCCACAGAGTGGCATAGCTGATGCTGCAGTGGAGGGGCAGCCCGAAGCTAAGGCCGGCTTGCCGCCCTTTGATCCATTCTCTCCCAGCTCTGTTGACTCTAGAGGGGATGCGCGACTGAAAGTCCGCCTGGCTCGGTTACAATCCGATGCCCAAGAGAGCCCAAACACGTCAGGCTGAGATAGCCATGCGTCTGGAGGTGCGCAGGCTTGAAATAGAGGCTGACACGCAGGTAAGGCTGCGACAGCTGGATCTGGAGGCGATGAAAGTGGCTGCTGCTGGGTCCGCTGCGCAGCCGACCCCGCCAGAGTCTAATGCTTCTCCTCCGGTTGATTCATCCTCGCCTACGTTTGACGTCAGTAAACATATTGCATTAGAATCTGAAGTAGATTCTTATTTCAATGCTTTCGAGCGAATTGCTACTTCCCTTCGCTGGCTCAAAGATGTTTGGTCGCTTCTGTTACAATGTAAATTGTTTGGTAAAGCTCTGGAAGTTTGCTCTAGCTTATCGCTAGAGGAGAGTTTGAACTATGAGACAGTAAAATCTGCTATCCTTTGTGCATATGAGCTAGTTCCAGAAGCATATAGGCAGAAATTTAGGGGCCATAAAAAGAATTCTACACAAACCCTTGTAGAATTTGCACGAGAAAAAGGAATACTGTTTGATAAGTGGTGCACTGCTAGCAAAGTGAAAGATTTCGATTCGATGCGAGAACTTGTCTTATTAGAAGAGTTTAAAAGTTGTCTGCCGGAACGTGTTGTAGTTTACCTGAACGAACAGAAAGTAACTTCTTTGTCACATGCAACTGTGTTAGCGGACGAGTTCGTTTTAACGCATAAAACTGTTTTTACTTCTGTGCACGCTGAGAAAACTCAGAAGCTCTCTGTTTCTCTCCAATCACCACGTTTTCATTCTAGATCCAGTCCACGCGATCTCGGGAAAATCGTGAGTGTTTCTATTGCCATAAATCTGGTCACGTAATAGCTGATTGTTTGGCGTTAAACGTAAACGCAATCCCAACCTAAAAGTGTTGGATTTGTAAAGACTCTTAACTCAGCTGTTGCTTTGCCTTGTGAAGAAAGGATTGATGACAGTTACACTCCTTTTATTTTAAAGGGCTCATTTCTTTGACGGGTAATAGTGAGGATCAGAAAGAAATAAAATGCTTAGAGACATGGGTGCGATGCAGTCATTTATTGTGGCAGAGAAATTAAATTTTTCGGAGGATACCTCCTGTGGTTCGAGTGTCATCGTAAAGGGTATTGAGATGGGTTGCGTAAAAGTGCCGTTGCACCGAGTACATCTGCAGTGCGAATTATGTACCGGGTTTGTACGGGTTGCTGTTCGTCCTTCTCTTCCAGTAACCGGTGTTGACTTTATCCTTGGGAATGATTTGGCGGGTGGTAAAGTAATGCCTGTTTTAGAGGTTGTTGATAAACCTGATATTTTCTGTCAGTCAGAGGATGTGACTAACTCTGATGTTTTTCCTGCATGTGCGGTTACTCGCGCTCAGTCTCGAAAGATGGGTGATGAAGTTGATTTGTCTGATTCGTTTATTCCTGAAAATTGTGAAGTTTCTGAAGAACACAAGGATAATTTGAAGTGTTCTAAAGTAGCTGTGAGTGATGTAGGATTGTCTAAGCTGTCTATATCTCGAGAGGAAATTATTGCTGCACAGAAAAAGGACAAATCTCTAGTTCTTAACTTTAATTCCGTTGTTTCTTCTGATGTGATTAAAGACCAGAAAGTTGCCTATGTAATCGACAATGGCATGTTGATGAGAAAATGGTCCTCCAAAACAGATATGGATTTAGAATGGAATACGGTGTATCAAATAGTTGTTCCCTCTCCTTATCGCCAGCATGTTTTATTTCTAGCACATGATCATCCACTTGCGGGACATCTTGGAGTTACAAAGACGTACAATCGTGTTCTAAGACACTTCTTTTGGCGAGGTTTAAAAAAGGATGTGGCAAGTTATTGCCGTGCTTGTCATGATTGTCAATTGGCCGGAAAGCGAATCAAGTCATTCCATCTGCTCCACTGGTCCCCATACCAGCCATCGGTGAGCCGTTCGAACATTTGGTGGTAGACTGTGTTGGGCCGTTGCCAAAAGCAAAATCGGGTAACCAGTATTTGTTAACTATCATGTGTATAGCTACTAGATTTGAGGCGATACCATTAAGAAAAATCACTGCTCCTGTTGTTATTAACGCCTTAGTGAAGTTCTTTACTACGTTCGGCCTACCAAAAATTGTACAGAGTGATCAAGGTACGAATTTTCTATCTAAGGTTTTTAAACAAGTATTGCAATCTTTAGGGATTACTCATCGTGTTTCAAGTTCGTACCATCCCGAATCCCAAGGTTGTTTAGAACGTTTTCATCAGACACTAAAATCAATGCTTCGAAAATATTGTTTGCAGACAGCTAGAGACTGGGATGAGGGAGTTCCTCTGGTTTTGTTTGCTGTAAGAGAAACTGTACAAGAATCTCTTGGGTTTAGCCCAGCCGAGCTAGTTTTTGGTCATCAGGTAAGAGGGCCTCTCAAAGTTCTTAAAGAACAAATGTTGTCGGTTGATTCCAGTCCGAAAACGAATGTTCTGGACTATGTGAGTAATTTTCGTGATCGTTTGCATGCTGCTTGCTCGCTTGCTAAGGAGTCTCTACTCATTGCGCAGAAGGGCATGAAGCTCAGGTATGACCGTAAAGCAGTTGCGCGTTCTTTTACGCCAGGATCAGGTACTAGTATTTTTACCAGTTCCCGGATCTTCTTTGTCTGCTCGTTTTATGGTCCTTACGTAGTGAAAAGAAAATAAGCGAAACCGACTACATGATCAATACACCTGATAGAAAACGCCAAACTCGTGTTTGCCACATAAACATGTTAAAGCTTACTATGCTAGGGAGAACGCAGGAGAAAAAGCTTGGAAAAGACTGAAGAACCAGCCGTCTCTTCTGTTGCTGTAACTGTGGAGCAGATTTCATCTCGATGTGTCTGCTGCTAACGAGGATGCCGTGGGACTGCGTAATGCTGCTCAGCAATGTGCAAGGTTGACAAATTCTGAGATGTTAAGGAATTTAGATTCTTTTCTTCAGCATATGTCTATTGACCAGAAAGCGGACATTGTTAAATTAATTTCTGACTTTAACTGTTTGTTTAGTGATGTTCCTAAACTTACGAATGTTTTGCAGCATGACATTAAGGTAAACGATGCTCGCCCGATTAAACAGCACGCGTACCGCGTTAATTCAGTAAAGAGATCCATAATGCGTCAGGAGGTGAATTATTTACTAGAGACTGGTCTAGCCAAGCACAGTTATAGTCCATGGAGTTCGCCTTGTTTACTCGTTCCTAAGCCAGATGGTACGTTTAGGTTTTGTACGGATTTCCGTAAAGTAAATGCAGTAACGGTGCCAGACAGTTATCCATTACCCCGTATGGAGGACTGTGTCGATAATATAGGATCTGCCTGTTTTGTGAGTAAGCTTGATATGTTAAAGGGCTACTGGCAGGTTCCTTTGACTCCCAGAGCATCGGAAGTTTCTGCATTTGTAACCCCTGATCGTTTTCTTCAGTATACTGCCATGGCTTTCGGTCTCGAAATCGCCTGCGACTTTTCAACGTCTCGTGAACATAGTATTAGCAGGTGTACCAAATTGTAATGCATACCTTGATGATCTTGTTATTTACTCTGCAGATTGGACATCACACATGAGTTCATTGAGAACAGTGTTCGAGCGTCTTGCAAACGCTAATTTAACGCTTAACTTGGCTAAGTGTGAATTCGGCCAAGCTACGGTTACTTATCTTGGAAAAGAGGTGGGTCAGGGACAGGTGCGACCTGTAGAAGCCAAGGTCACGGCTATTTCGGAATTCCCTGTGTCTACAACTCGTAGGGAGTTGAGACGATTTTGGGGATGGCTGGCTATTATAGAAATTTCTGTAAAACTTCTCGGTTATTGTCAGCCCTCTTACTGCATTGCTTAGTCCATCTAAATCTTTTGATTGGTCCGTTAAGTGTCAGTATGCATGGATTGTGTAAAGACTCTTTTATGTAATACCCCTGTTCTTCTGGCTCCGGATTTCTCTCAAGGTTTTAAACTAGAAATTGATGCAAGCGCTGCTGGAGCTGGTGCTGTTCTACTGCAAGAGGATGTACATGGTATAGATCACCCTGTTAGCTACTTTTCACGAAAGTTTAATAAACACCAGTTAAATTATTCCACAATTGAAAAGGAAACTCTTGCATTGTTGCTTGCTATACAACATTTCGAGGTATATATCGGATCCAGTAGTTTACCAATCATCGTGTTTACTGACCATAACCCACTTGTGTTTCTATCCCGTATGTACAATCAGAATCAGCGTTTAATGCGGTGGTCTCTAATAGTCCAGAATTATAATCTGGAAATTAGACATAAAAGGGATCTGAGAACGTTTTGCAGATGCTCTTTCGAGAGTTTAGAGATGTCACCAAGCTGGTTGGTTCTTAAAGGGTGGGAGTGTTACGTCCCATTGGATGTTGTGTGTGTGTGTGGGTGTTTGTCTCTCTCTATTGGTTCACCTTCCTGTCAATTTCTCAAGGTTCCGCCCTCTTTGGACTGCTATTGGCTAGGGAGATAATCAATGTGTGACCTGACTGCACCTGTGGCCAATCCAGTAAACTGTTGGGGTTTAAAAGAGGACTGCAGGACATTGGAGAGCACCATGAGCACCATTTGTTTTGCATTGTTGTGTTTGAAGCATTGCTTGTTTATTGTTTGTACTACAATTGTTGATTCGTTGACTGTTATCTTGTTTGTTTTGAGTGGTTATATTCTGACAACAACCCTTGTGTTTTCCCCAGGAGTGTTGGGCAGGTAGTATGTCACGTGACTTACATCTTGCAACACGTAGGTGATACTATGTATAGAGACACTAGCTAGGAGTGTGCGCTACTTCTGTATTTTTGTTAGTTTAGAGTAGGTAAGCTAGGGCGTGTAGAGGCGCCGGAAGAATTTTGTTTAGTGTTAGGTTAGTGGTTTATTACTGAGGTAGTTGGTTTTGTTGTGTTCTTTTCTTTAGCGCCACTCTCCGCCTCTCTCTCCTGTGGGATTATTTATTATGCTTTGGTTTTTGATTAGTGTAAATATTGTATATACTTTGCCATTCCCTCCTGTTCCTCCTTGTTTGAATAAATCCTTTTATATTATACTTGGTTTACGTGTCCTTTTCCTGGCCTATTCACAGAATGGAACACAGTATAAATGTTACAGCTTCAACCATAGACATATAGAAAGAAGTCATAACGTTTAATGGGGGCTCATCCGGGATAATCTTCCCAAATAGTTCAATATACTGTGGCCATTTTGTGAATGCTGGTGGAATATGACCGTATTTGAGTTGGTATAACGAGGTGACTTGTGTGGACTTACGAAGTAGTGTCTGTTTGCTGGCTGTGCATCGTTACCATGTTTAGCTTGTCAAACTTCATTGTTACTCCTTCATTAGAGCAGATTGATCTATGTCGGAAGCCAGATTTATTCCTGATAGCTGACCACTATCAGATTGTTGTGAATAGACAAGGTCTTAAAAGAGACATAAAGAGAGAAATACTAAAGTGCTTGGTAGAGTTAAGAATACTCCCCATGTCAGACACGGCTGAAGGTGAGGATACCGGCCAGGTTGAAGGCCGTAGTGATGTTGTTGTTGGGCCTCTCACTGTTGGAGATGAGGATAAACAGAGTGGCATAGCTGATGCTGCAGTGGAGGGGCAGCTCGAAGCTAAGGCCGGCTTGCCGCCCTTTGATCCATTCTCTCCCAGCTCTGTTGACTCTAGAGGGGATGCGCGACTGAAAGTCCGCCTGGCTCGGTTACAATCCGATGCCCAAGAGAGAGCCCAAACACGTCAGGCTGAGATAGCCATGCGTCTGGAGGTGCGCAGGCTTGAAATAGAGGCTGACACGCAGGTAAGGCTGCGACAGCTGGAGCTGGAGGCGATGAAAGTGGCTGCTGCTGGGCCACTGCGCAGCCGACCCCGCCAGAGTCTAATGCTTCTCCTCCGGTTGATTCATCTTTGCCTACGTTTGACGTCAGTAAACATATTACATTAGTACCCCAATTTAGAGAATCTGAAGTAGATTCTTATTTCAATGCTTTTGAGCGGTGCTACTTCCTTCGCTGGCCTAAAGATGTTTGGTCGCTTCTGTTACAATGTAAATTGTTTGGTAAAGCTCTGAAGTTTGCTCTAGCTTATCGCTAGAGGAGAGTTTGAACTATGAGACCGTAAAATCTGCTATTCTTCGTGCATATGAGCTAGTTCCAGAAGCATATAGGCAGAAATTTAGGGGCCATAAAAAGAATTCTACACAAACCTTTGTAGAGTTTGCTCGAGAAAAGGAATACTGTTCGATAAGTGGTGCACTGCTAGCAAAGTGAAAGATTTTGATTCGATGCGAGAACTTGTCTTATTAGAAGAGTTTAAAAGTTGTCTGCCAGAACGTAGTTCTGTAGTTTACCTCAATGAACAGAAAGTAACTTCTTTATCACATGCAGCTGTGTTAGCGGACGAGTTCGTTTTAACGCATAAAACTGTTTTCACTTCTGTGCACGCTGAGAAATCTCAGAAGCTCTCTGTTTCTCTCCAATCACCACGTTTTCATTCTAGATCCAGTCCACCGCGATCTCGGGAAAATCGTGAGTGTTTCTATTGCCATAAATCTGGTCACGTAATAGCTGATTGTTTTGCGTTAAAACGTAAAACGCAATCCCAACCTAAAAGTGTTGGATTTGTCAAGACTCTTAGCTCAGCTGTTGCTTTGCCTTGTGCAGAAAGGATTGATGACAGTTACACTCCTTTTATTTTTAAAGGGCTCATTTCTTTGACGGGTAATAGTGAGGATCAGAAAGAAATAAAAATGCTTAGAGACATGGGTGCGATGCAGTCATTTATTTTGGCAGAGAAATTAAATTTTTCGGAGGATACCTCCTGTGGTTCGAGTGTCATCGTAAAGGGTATTGAGATGGGTTGCGTAAAAGTGCCGTTGCACCGAGTACATCTGCAGTGCGAATTATGTACCGGGTTTGTACGGGTTGCTGTTCGTCCTTCTCTTCCAGTAACCGGTGTTGACTTTATCCTTGGGAATGATTTGGCGGGTGGTAAAGTAATGCCTGTTTTAGAGGTTGTTGATAAACCTGATATTTTCTGTCAGTCAGAGGATGTGACTAACTCTGATGTTTTTCCTGCATGTGCGGTTACTCGCTCAGTCTCGAAAGATGGGTGATGTAGTTGATTTGTCTGATTCGTTTATTCTTCCACTTTTTCTGATGGGAAACCTGAAAATTGATGTATCTGAAGAACACAAGGATAATTTGAAGAGTTCTAAAGTAGCTGTGAGTGATGTAGGATTGTCAAAGCTGTCTATATCTCGAGAGGAAATTATTGCTGCGCAGAAAAAGGACAAATCTCTAGTTCTTAATTTTAATTCCGTTGTTTCTTCTGATGTGATTAAAGACCAGAAAGTTGCCTATTTTATTGACAATGGCATGTTGATGAGAAAATGGTCCTCCAAAACAGATATGGATTTAGATTGGAATACAGTGTATCAAATAGTTGTTCCCTCTCCTTATCGCCAGCATGTTTTATTTCTAGCGCATGATCATCCACTTGCGGGACATCTTGGAGTTACAAAGACTTACAATCGTGTTCTAAGACACTTCTTTTGGCGAGGTTTAAAAAAGGATGTGGCAAGTTATTGCCGTGCTTGTCATGATTGTCAATTGGCTGGAAAGCGAATCAAGTCATTCCATCTGCTCCACTGGTCCCCATACCAGCCATCGGTGAGCCGTTCGAACATGTGGTGGTAGACTGTGTTGGGCCGTTGCCAAAAACAAAATCGGGTAACCAGTATTTGTTAACTATCATGTGTATAGCTACTAGATTTGCAGAGGCGATACCATTAAGAAAAATCACTGCTCCTGTTGTTATTAAGGCCTTAGTGAAGTTCTTTACTACGTTCGCCTACCAAAATTGTACAGAGTGATCAAGGTACGAATTTTCTATCTAAGCTCTTTAGACAAGTATTGCAATCTTTGGGGATTACTCATCGTGTTTCAAGTTCGTACCATCCCGAATCCCAAGGTTGTTTAGAACGTTTTCATCAGACACTAAAATCAATGCTTCGAAAATATTGTTTGCAGACAGCTAGAGACTGGGATGAGGGAGTTCCTCTGGTTTTGTTTGCTGTAAGAGAAACTGTACAAGAATCTCTTGGGTTTAGCCCAGCCGAGCTAGTTTTTGGTCATCAGGTAAGAGGGCCTCTCAAAGTTCTTAAAGAACAAATGTTGTCGGTTGATTCCAGTCCGAAAACGAATGTTCTGGACTATGTGAGTAATTTTCGTGATCGTTTGCATGCTGCTTGCTCGCTTGCTAAGGAGTCTCTACTCATTGCGCAGAAGAGCATGAAGCTCAGGTATGACCGTAAAGCAGTTGCGCGTTCTTTTACGCCAGGGGATCAGGTACTAGTAATTTTACCAGTTCCCGGATCTTCTTTGTCTGCTCGTTTTTATGGTCCTTATGTAGTGAAAAAGAAAATAAGCGAAACCGACTACATGATCAATACACCTGATAGAAAACGCCAAACTCGTGTTTGCCACATAAACATGTTAAAAGCTTACTATGCTAGGGAGAACGCAGGAGAAAAAGCTTCGGAAAAGACTGAAGAAACAGCTGTCTCTTCTGTTGCTGTAACTGTGGAGCAGATTTCATCCTCTGATGTGTCCGGTGCTAACGAGGATGCCGTAGGACTGCGTAATGCTGCTCAGCAATGTGCAAGGTTGACAAATTCCGAGATGTTAAGAAATTTAGATTCTTTTCTTCAGCATATGTATATTGACCAGAAAGCGGACATTGTTAAATCAATTTCTGACTTCCACTGTCTGTTTAGTGATGTTCCTAAACTTACGAATGTTTTGCAGCATGACATTAAGGTAAACGGTGCTCGCCCGATTAAACAGCACGCGTACCGCGTTAATTCAGTAAAGAGATCCATAATGCGTCAGGAGGTGAAATATTTACTAGAGACTGGTCTAGCCAAGCACAGTTATAGTCCATGGAGTTCGCCTTGTTTACTCGTTCCTAAGCCAGATGGTACGTTTAGGTTTTGTACTGATTTCCGTAAAGTAAATGCAGTAACGGTGCCAGACAGTTATCCATTACCCCGTATGGAGGACTGTGTCGATAATATAGGATCTGCCTGTTTTGTGAGTAAGCTTGATATGTTAAAGGGCTATTAGCAGGTTCCTTTGACTTCCCGAGCATCGGAAGTTTCTGCATTTGTAACCCCTGATAGTTTTCTTCAGTATACTGCCATGGCTTTCGGTCTCGAAATGCGCCGCGACTTTTCAACGTCTCGTGAACATAGTATTAGCAGGTGTACCAAATTGTAATGCATACCTTGACGATCTTGTGATTTACTCTGCAGATTGGACATCACACATGAGTTCGTTGAGAACAGTGTTCGAGCGTCTTGCAAACGCTAATTTAACGCTTAACTTGGCTAAGTGTGAATTCGGCCAAGCTACGGTTACTTATCTTGGTAAAGAGGTGGGTCAGGGACAGGTGCGACCTGTAGAAGCCAAGGTCACGGCTATTTCGAATTCCTGTGCCTACAACTCGTAGGGAGTTGAGACGATTTTGGGGATGGCTGGCTATTATAGAAATTTCTGTAAAAACTTCTCGGTTATTGTCAGCCCTTGTCAGCATTGCTTAGCCCGTCTAAATCTTTTGATTGGTCCATTAAGTGTCAGTATGCAATGGATTGTGTAAAGACTCTTTTATGTAATACCCCTGTTCTTCTGGCTCCGGATTTCTCTCAAGGTTTTAAACTAGAAATTGATGCAAGTGCTGCTGGAGCTGGCGCTGTTCTACTGCAAGAGGATGTACATGGTATAGATCACCCTGTTAGCTACTTTTCACGAAAATTTAATAAACACCAGTTGAATTATTCTACGATTGAAAAGGAAACTCTTGCATTGTTGCTTGCTGTACAACATTTCGAGGTATATATCGGATCCAGTAGTTTACCAATCATCGTATTTACTGACCATAACCCACTTGTTTTTCTATCCCGTATGTACAATCAGAATCAGCGTTTAATGCGGTGGTCTCTAATAGTCCAGAATTATAATCTGGAAATTAGACATAAAAAGGGATCTGAGAACGTTTTTGCGGATGCTCTTTCGAGAGTTTAGAGATGTCACCAAGCTGGTTGGTTCTTAAAGGGTGGGAGTGTTACGTCCCATTGGATGTTCGTGTGTGTGTGTGGGTGTTTGTCTCTCTCTATTGGTTCACCTTCCTGTCAATTTCTCAAGGTTCCGCCCTCTTTGGACTGCTATTGGCTAAGGAGATAATTAAGGTGTGTGACCTGACTGCACCTGTGGCCAATCCGGTAAACTGTTGGGGTTTAAAAAGAGGACTGCAGGACGGTTGGGGAGAGCACCATGAGCCCCATTTGTTTTGCATTGTGTTTGAAGCATTGCTTGTTTATTGTTTGTACTACAATTGTTGATTCGTTGACTGTTATCTTGTTTGTTTTTGAGGGGTTATATTCTGACAACAACCCTTGTTTTCCCCAGGAGGTTGGGCAGGTAGTATGTCACGTGACTTACATCTTGCAACACGTAGATGATACTATGTATAGAGACACTAGCTAGGAGTGTGCGCTACTTCTGTATTTTTTGTTAGTTTAGAGTAGGTAAGCTAGGGCGTGTAGAGGCGCCGGAAGAATTTTGGTTTAGTGTTAGGTTAGTGGTTTGTTACTGAGGTAGTTGGGTTGGTTTTGTTGTGTTCTTTTCTTTAGCGCCACTCTCCGCCTCTCTCTCCTGTGGGATTATTTCTTATGCTTTGGTTTTTGATAATATTGTAAATATTGTATATACTTTGCCATTCCCTCCTGTTCCTCCTTGTTTAAATAAATCCTTTTCTATTATACTTGGTTTTACGTGTCCTTTTCCCTGGCATATTTACAGAATGGAACACAGTATAAATGTTACAGCTTCAACCCTAGACATATAGAAAGAAGTCGTAACACCTCGGATAGGGGGGGACATGTCCCCTCCCTTCCCCCTGGAATTTACGCCCATGTTGTCATCGCGTATGCGCGTTCCCGCTATGTACCTGTTCTTCTCTGACTCCTAACTTTCTCCACGGCTGCGCACCCCGGATTACCCCGCTCCTCCAGGTAGTGCTTTCGTTATTTCCGCTGTGTGGATTATATTTGCGGACAGCCTCTCATCAGTTCGGGACTTTGTGGGCCACGCTCCCGGAGCGCACCACCGGATAATCCGTTTCACAGCGAGTGTTTGTGTTGGCTTTGCCTTTTTGCGAATAAACTGTTTGCTTGCATTTCGGTTTCTGCCTCCATATCTCCGCATGACAAGTACAAGTTTTATTTTTGGGTTTAAACAAACATGCAGACACACCATTCAGCGACAAAGGAAGACTGATCACAAATACAGCATATAGGTCAACACAAGCATTACTCATCAGCCCTATCAGATCTCACACACACACACACACACACACACACACACACACACACACACACACACACACACCTGCTTTCTTCTATTTCATTACCACTGTTAAAATACAAGTTTGTCCAGTATCTTGTTGTGATGGTTTTGTTGACTGGTTCGTGCTCACATCAGCTTCTTCCTGGTTCCTTGTTCATAGATTTTGCCCCGGTTGAGATTTAATTGGAATAATAAAAAAAATAAAAAATCTATATATTAAAAGTATAAAAATTTAGAAAACATTCTAATGTTTTATGTGAACATTATCTCAAGCTCTTGATTCCATTATCTGAAGCTCTGTATTGGCAGATTGATAAACTACATTAATGATCAGGTACACAAGAGTTCCTAACAGTGAATATTAAATAAAAGGGACATGTGTATATTCTGTATATCTAAAAGTTATAAACATAGTGACTGATTATTACGAGGGCCTCATTGTAGTTTCTCTAATTACATAACCCTTTGTGATTGTCAGTCTATTGTTAAGTTATACAGTGTCAGTAAAGACACAGGGTCAGGTATAGAGCTGAGGGCATGCCAGTGAGCGCCCCCTGCAGTGCTGCCACCCTCGTCTATTTTAATTATTTATCTGTTTTTCTGCTAAAGTTTGATATACAACATTTTTTTACATACTTGAATTCAGGCAGTTTCGAAGTTTTTTTAAATGTGTTTAATTGTTTTTAAATAGAAGGCTGTGGGTGAAACATTGTGGTGGGAGGGCGGAGCCATGGAGGTGACTATAGGAATTTCACCTATGTTGCCAAAAAGGCAAGAAATGGCCCTGCACAGGTTTGTGCATAAAGTAGACATGAACCTATATGATTCCATGTAAAGGTTAAAGAGTGATATATGTATATTATCCTAAATTGAGTGCAAACCAGAAAAAAAATACTTCTATGTGGACTGAGACCAAAACAACAAACAAAACTATTCTTTAAAAAAAAAAAAATTACTTTATATTATGATTGACACATAATATACTTTTATCCCTCATTCAGCAGGGTTTACATAAGATCACTTTTTTCTTTGTCTATTATATGTGTGCTGTCAACTACACACCTTCATACATTCTTTTATTGTGAACAAGTTCCAAGCAGCTGTGTGTGTGTGTGTGTGTGTGTGTGTGTGTGTGTGTGTGTGTGTGTGTACATCAGTCAAACAGGTTCTGAAGGTTTTCTCATTATGGTCTAATACATAAATCCCACAATGTGAGAATAGAATCTGTAATCTGTAACTTAAATATAATCACATGAAGGTAAAGGACCATTTCTACACCTTTATTTTCTTCCTTTGGAACCAGTGAGTTATTTTCAGTTTATTTCTATATAATAAATTAAATTAATCAAATAAAATTTTATTTGTCACATACACATACATACAGGGTACGACATGCAGTGAAATGTTTTTTACAACGGTCCAGCATGAGGGAATAGGATGGGGAGATAAATAAACCAAGAAAAGTAAGGCAGATAAATAAAGAGTTTAAACTATATAAAATATATAAATATATATGAGGAAAAAAGTGTATATACAAGGTATGCTTATGACAGAAAAGAGTAAAACAGTAAAAATTTAAGGTGGTTGATGTGATTGTCCTTAAAGTGACTGTGTGCAGTATAGTGTGGTATAAAGTGCACTGTGCTGTGCGAGTCCAGAGTTAAAGTGACAGTCCAGAGTTTAAAGTGTCGTAGTGCGAAAAGAAAAATATTTGCAGAAAAAGTGTGACGATGGAGAGAGTGGACCAGTTTTTAGATCCTGGGGGTTTCCTGGATCAAACTCCGAATGGCCTGCGGGAGGAAGGTCCTCCTTATTTTCTCTGTGTTTGCTTTCAGGGTGCTGGAAGTAGCCACACAGTCATATGTGTACAGTGAGTACAGCAAATGGCTCAGAACACAACCCTGGGGGGCTCCAGTGCTAAGGGTGAGGGTGGATGAGGTGTGTTGTCCCACCCGTACGTCTTGTGGTCTGTCTGTCAGGAAGTTAGAGATCCATTGACACAGCGGCAGGCTGAGTTCCAGGACCTCCAACTTAGAGGGGAGTGTGTAGAGAATTATGGTGTTAAACACTGAACTGAAGTCCACAAACAGCATCTTTGTATAATTCCTTTTTCTGTAGTCTGGGTGGCTCATCGTAGTGTGGAGGAGATGAGCAATAGCGTCCTCAGTAGAACGGTTCTGGCAATACGCAAACTGTAGAGGGTCCAGTGTGTCTGGTAGTGATGCTGTGATGAAGTCTCTGACCAGTCTCTTGAAGCACTTCATCACTACTGAGGTCAAGGCTACAGGGCAGTAGTCATTAAGGCTGGTGTTCGCAGTGCTGTGTTTACGGACTTTGTGAAGGTACGGGGCGAGAGTGCTGGGCCGAGCGGAAGGACCGATATTGCTAAGCTTTTCCCCCGAAAGCAAACCTTAGGAACCTCCTGTGTGCGGGAAGCATGGCCAAGTGGAATTATGCATCCCTCAGATCTAACGTGACAAACCAGTCCTTGGACTTGATCTAAGACACAACCTCTTTGAGAGTGAGCATCCTGAACCTGAGCCTCATAAGTGTGCACCTCCTGTTCCAGGACCAGAGCCTGCTCAGGTCCCACCAGGGTGAGACAAATCCCATTGAACTGGGGAGGAGAAGATGCGAACTGAATCGCGTATCCCTTCTCTACAGTATGCAGGACCCACCGAGAGACCTCTGGCAGCCCCTTCCAGGCTAACAGAAAGGTCCTGAAACACATCCTGTGGCAGGGCTAACAAACCGGCCTCCTGTCCCCAATAAGCTGGAGCAGTGCTCTGCAGCCATCGGGGCCTCCTGAGAGGTGGTGGGCCTCCTCAATCCACAACAATCTTTCGGGCGGAAATAGAGGGAGTAAACCACTGGAGGGAGGCTGCACCCTGAAATACATCCTGTGGCACTGCTGACATACCAACCTCCCAGTGGTGCCGGGGAGGGACAAGCACGGTAGCATTAGGTGTACAATTACATTTACATTTGCGGTGTTTAGCAGACGCCCATATCCTGTGCGACGTACAAAAATTGCTTTAAGTCTCTAGCAATGAATAAATCTACACTGGTACACCAAGTCAAGTCAAGAGTCAAGAGGCTTTTATTGTCATTTCTACTATACACAGTGGTACACAGTACACAGTAAAAATGAGACAACGTTTCTCCAGAACCCTGGTGCTACACTAAACAACAAACAACAAAACAACATTAAGCTAAAACACAAGTTACATAAAGTGCATAGAGTGCAACCTGGTGCAAACAGTGCAGACAGACAGTGCAGACAGACGACACAAGACAAGACACAAAACCCTATATAGCGCCGACCAGTAAACCTACTGTATACTAGATTATACAGTACTGTACAAGAAAACTGTAAAAACTATACAAAATCTAAACTATATACCAGAAGTGAGTGTAAACAGTGTAGTGCAAAAAAAAAATACAACAGCAGTCGAAGGTGCAAAAACAGCATGTAAACAGTATAATACAGTGAAAATCCTAAATGTGCAAGAACAGCAGTTGAGAGTGGTACTGTTAAGAATAATAAATAATAAATAAATGAATGGTGGTGGAATGGATTAAGATGAGTGATGAGTGTGTGTTAGGTGTTAAGTCCAGGAAAAATGTTTTCAGTTCGTTACACACATTTGAGTGAGTGTGTGTGTGTGAGAGAGTTCCGTTTCAGTTCTGTGTGTTGAGTAGCCTGATGGCTTGTGGGAAGAAACTGTTGCACAGTCTTGTTGTGGCGGCCGAATGCTTCGGAACCGTTTTCCTGATGGTAGAAGTGTAAAAGTGTGTGTGAGGGTGTGTGTGGTCGTCCACAATGCTGTGTGCTTTGCGGATGCAGCGTGTAGTGTAAATGTCCATGATAGAGGGAGAGAGACTGATGATCTTCTCAGCTGTCCTCACTATCCTCTGTAGGGACTTGCGGTCCGAGACGGTGCAGTTCCCAAACCAGGCAGTGATGCAGCTGCTCAAGATGCTCTCAATGGTCCCTCTGTAGAACATGGACAGGATGGGGGAGGAGGTGGGTTTTCCTCAGCCTTCTCAGAAAGTAGAGACGCTGCTGGGCTTTCTTGGTGATGGAGCTGGTGAGGTTGTTCGCCAGATGAACACCAAGGAATTTGGTGTTTTGACGATCTCCACTGAGGATCCATCAATAATCAGTGGAGATTGGTCGCTCTGTGCTCTCCTGAAGTCCACAACCATCTCTTTGTTTTGTCCACGTTCAGAGACAGGTTGTTTGCTCCACACCAGGCAGTTAACCGTTGCACCTCTTCTCTATATGCTTACTCGTCGTTCTTGCTGATTAGACCCACCACGGTCGTGTCATCAGCGAACTTGATGATGTGGTTCGAGCTGTGCATTGCTACACAGTCGTGAGTCAGCAGAGTGAACAGCAGTGGACTGAGCACACAGCCTTGAGGGGCTCCAGTGCTCAGTGTGGTGGTGCTGGAGATGCTGTTCCCGATCCTGACTGACTGAGGTCTCTCAGTCAGGAAGTCCAGGGTCCAGTTACAGAGGGAGGTGTTCAGGCCCAGAAGGTTCAACTTCTCGATCAGGTGCTGAGGAATGATTGTGTTGAATGCTGAGCTGAAGTCAATGAACAGCATTCGCACATAAGAGTCCTTGTTATCCAGGTGGGTGGGGGCCAGATGAAGGGTTGGAGATAGCATCGTCCGTGGAACGGTTTGGACGATACGCAAAATGCATGGGGTCCAGGGAGGGTGGAAGCTGTGTCTTAATGTGCCTCATGACGAGCCTCTCGAAGCACTTCATCACGATGGGTGTGAGCGCAACGGGACGATAGTCATTGAGGCAGGAGACAGAAGACTTCTTCGGCACGGGAACAATGGTCGTTGTCTTGAGGCACGTGGGAACAACGTTGCTGCTCAGGGAGATGTTGAAGATGTCAGTGAGACATCTGCTAGCTGTTCTGCACATTCCTGAGCACTCTGCCAGGAATGTTGTCTGGTCCAGCAGACTTCCGTGGGTTAACTCTGCATAGAGTTTTCCTCACTTCAGCTGTGGTTAGACAGAGCACCTGGTCAGTGGGAGGAGGGATGGTCTTCCTCGCCACCACGTTGTTCTGCACCTCGAACCGGGCGTAGAAGTCGTTCAGCACATCTGGGAGGGAGGGGTCACGGTCACAAGCAGGTGATGTGGTCTTGTAATTCGTGATCGCCTGGATGCCCTGCCACATGCGGTGTCTCCACTGTCCTGGAAGTGGTTGTGGATTTTCTTTGCGTGTGCGCGCTTAGCCTCTCTGATGGCACGAGACAGTTTGGCCCTTGCTGTTTTTAAGGCCGCCTTGTCCCCTGTTCTGAAGGCAGAGTCTCTTTGTTTCAGCAGCGCACGCACATTTGCAGTCATCCACGGTTTCTGGTTGGAGCGTGTAGTGATGGTCTTGGAGATGGTCACATCATCAACGCACTTGCTGATGTAGCTGGTCACTGATGATGTGTACTCCTCCAAGTTGATGGAATCGCCGTAGGTTGCAGCCTCTCTAAACATGTCCCAGTCAGTGCACTCAAAACAGTCCTGAAGAGCAGAAGTAGCTCCTTCTGGCCAGGTTTTCACCTGTTTCAGAACCGGTTTGGAGCGTCTGACGAGCGGTCTGTATGCTGGAATCAACATAACAGAGCAGTGGTCTGAGTATCCGAGATGGGGGCGGGGCTCCGCACGATACGCGCCGGGGATGTTTGTGTAAACAAGATCCAGCGTGTTCGCTCCTCTCGTTGCAAAGTCCACATGCTGATGGAGTTTAGGAAGCACAGTCTTGAGATTCGCATGGTTGAAATCTCCGGCGATAATAAACAATCCGTCGGGGTGAGCATTCTGCAGGTCGCTAATAGCGCCGTAGAGTTCACTCAGTGCCTCCTTAGCATTAGCACTGGGAGGAATGTACACTCCGACGATGTAAACAGTGGTGAATTCCCGTGGTAAATAAAAAGGTCTGCATCTAACAGTCACAAACTCCACTAGCGATGAGCAGTAGCATGAAACAAGCACAGAGTTCTTACACCATTCCGTGTTGATATAAACACACACGCCACCACCGCGAGTCTTACCGCACAGAGCTGCATTTCTGTCGGCTCGAAACACTGTTAGCCCGTCTAGCTGGATGGCGGCTTCCGAACTCTGTCGCTGAGCCACGTCTCCGTGAAAACAAAGACGCAACAGTCTCTAAACTCTCGCCGTGTGGTTTGCTGGAGTCGGATGTAGTCCAGTTTATTATCCAGGGAGCAGACGTTTGAAAGAAAAATGGACGGGAGAGCCGGCCGGCTAGGGTTAGCATTTAGCCTAGCACGGACACCCGCCCGCTTGCCGCGCTTCCGCTTCCTCGAACAGCGCCGACGTCTCCTCTCCGGCCACCGCATCAGGTAACACCGAGGGCTGGGGGCCTGGTCTTTGTGGCCGAGGTCGCAGCAAGCCGAGGTCGCGAAGGTTGTTAATAAGATCATCATGCAGATTGTTGGTTGCATGATGCCTGTACCGTAGCAGTGTCTGGTGGTCGTACACATGAACACAGCTGACTCTGGTGTCCATGTATTGTGAAGGGTCGTGCTAAATAAGGCGAAAGCACCATTTTTGGATCCGGAGAGGCCGCTGCGAGCTACTGCCATGCCGCCATCTTGGACCAGATTACAAACTTAATATAAATATAACTCTTAAATTCTACAAAGCAAACTTGAAAAGTGCTAATTTAATTGTATTAGGAAGAGGTAGGTCTTTATTCGTCGCTGCTGTACAGACATCTAGGGAAAGTTCATTCCACCACCTTGGTGCCAGAACAGAGAAGCACCAAGAAGTGCCTTGAAATATACTTACCTCTCATTCTGAGAGAAGGTGGTACAGGTCGAGCAGTGCTGGAGGAGCTGATTGGATAGAAACGTCAACATAAATTTAAACTCAGTTGTGCTGCTCTTTGAAGCAGCTCATCTGAGAGAAATGCTAAGAAATGAATAGAATAGACGATTAGGAATAATTAAATAGATATTCATGGACAAAATTACAACCCCAATTCCAAAAAAGTTGGGGCATCCAGATATTTCACCAGTTAAAACTGTTTGGAACTATTTAGTGCATATTGCAAAGAAAAATATGCCAATGAAGACCCAAGACCTCTAATCGGTTAGAATCCAATATTTGGAAACTGGTTTCCAAAATTTCCGGATGTTTGCAGACTGCAGTTAAAAGAAGAGGGGGGTGCTACACAGTACTACACAATTACCTTTTTTTCCCCATAAAATTTGCATTTTCTCAGTTTAAAAATTTTATATGGTTTCAAACTATAACAAATATAGTCAAGTCAAGTTTATTTCTATAGCGCTTTTCACAACAGACATTGTCTCAAAGCAGCTTTACAGAAATCAACATGAATGGTGTGTATTTATCCCTGATGAACAGCCGTGGCGACTGTGGCAAGGAAAAACTCCCTTAGATGTTATGAGGAAGAAACCTTGAGAGGAACCAGACTCAAAAGGGGAACCTCATCCTCATTCGGGTGACATCAAGAGTTTGATCATAAATCTAACAATATAGCTTGTTTCTCAGTGTGTGTGAGCTTTTAGTTCCTATGAAATGAATTAAAACATAATGTTCCTAAAATGTTACCATGTGACTGCAAGAATCTGTCCATTCAAGCCCCTTATGTAAAGTGTACCAATGATTCAGTAGTTGTATTTGAGCAAATGGGCAAAAAGACATTGCAGGGTCATGTGGATGTTTCTATGGATGAGCTGATTAAAGGAAGCTGTTCCTTGACATAGCAGCTACATGCAAGTGAAGAACAAAAAAGGCATTTAGTCCACAAGTTAAATAGGCTACGGTGAATGAATTTTATCTCATACTATATTTAGTATGACACATACAGTATAAAAATGTATGGAAATTCACTAAGATCATTTATAATGTTGATGTCAGTGTTTTTCATTTCTGGTTGAGATTGCACTCTCTAGTTTAATACAGTGCCCTCCACAATTATTGGCACCCCTGTTTAAGATGTGGTCATGGACTTCTAAAAATTCTCCTTTTTTAAAACAACATAGAACCCAAATGCAAAAAAAGAGAAAAATCCAACCTTTATTTAAGTACATTACTTTGGTGGTAAAAAATCACACATTTAGAAAAAAAACTTGAAATCATGTGTGCCACAATTATTGGCACCCTGATGTTAATACTTTGTACAACCTCCTTTTGCCAACAAGACAGCACTTAATCTCCTCCTATAACATTTCACAAGATTGGAGAACACAGAGAGAGGGATTTGTGACCATTCTTCTTTGCACAATCTTTCTAGATCATCCAGTGTCCTGGGTCCTCTCTTATGCACTCTTCTCTTTAGCTCGCCCCACAGGTTTTTGATTGGGTTGAGGTCTGGGGACTGAGATGGCCATGGGAGGACCTTGAGTTTGTGACTGCTGAACCACTTTTGTGTAGATTTTGCCACATGTTTTGGATCATTATCCTGCTGAAAGACCCAATGACGACCCATCTTCAGCTTTCTGGCAGAGGCCATCAGGTTTTATTTAAAATATCCTGGTACTTCAAAGCGTTCATAATGCCATGCACCCTAACAAAGTTCCCAGGGCCTTTGGAAGAGAAACAGGCCCACAGCATCACAGATCCTCCACCATACTTCACGGTGGGTATCTTTTGTTTTACGCCAGACCCACTTAGAGTGTTTGTTGCCAAAAAGCTTAATCTTAGTCTCATCTGACCAAAGCACACGATCCCAGTTGAAGTCCCAGTACCGCTTAGCAAACTCCAGGCGTTTACGTTTGTGAGTGTTAGTGAGAAAAGGCTTTTCCTTGCATGCCTCCCAAACAGCTTGTTGGCATGTAGAGAGCGTCTGATGGTTGTTTTGGAGACTCTGTGACCCCAAGATGCCACTCTTTGATGCAATTCTGTGACGGTGAGCTTGGGAAATTTTTTTACTTCTCTTACCATCCTCCTCACTGTGCATTGTGGCAAGATAAACTTGGGACCTCTTCCAGCCTTGTTTGTCACTGTTCCAGTTGTTTTAAACTTCTTAATGATTCCTCTGACTGTAAATACCGGCAAGTTAAGGCGAGTGGCTATTTTCTTGTAGCCATTGCCTGACTTATGAAGGTCGACACACATCTGCCTTACTTGAATGGTGTGTTCTCTTGTCTTTGCCATGTTGACAAATGGGTAAGAGAATTAGGCCTCTGTGTCACGTCATATTTATACCCCAGGGAAACAGGAAATCATGAATTACTAATTAAAAGTCCCTAGATACCCTGACCAACTTTAGCAACTACAGAAAAATATATAAAAAAACAATTACATTTTTCAGAGGAATTGTTAGGGGTGCCAATAATTGTGGCACACATGATTTCAAGTTTTTTTTTTCTTTTCTAAATGTGTGATTTTTTTACCACCAAAGTTATGTACTTAAATGAAAGGTTGGATTTTTCTCTTTTTTTGCGTTTGGGTTCTATGTTGTTTTAAAAAAAAAAAGGAGAATTTTTTAGAAGTCCACGACCACATCTTAAACAGGGGTGCCAATAATTGTGGAGGGCACTGTATATATTTGCTGTTATAAATAATTTCATGGCTGAAACATATGAGGCTACTGAGGTGCATCAAACTAATTCAGTCACATTCTGATAAATTAGGATCTGATTCTTTCTTTATACAAGTTGTCACTGCTACTTTGCTTGTCCCCCATATTATGCTTTGCTGTATGACTTCTTATGTTGTCAATCATATTTAAATAATGGCTATGAATTGACCAATCAGAACAAGACTCTGACAAGAAAAGGTGGAGCCTACTGTGAAGCTTTTGTGGCAGAAGTAGTCTTTTTTCTTTTTTTCTTTCTTTCTTTCTTTCTTTCTTTCTTTCTTTCTTTCTTTCTTATCCTTACTCCTTCCTCTTCTTCTTCTTCTTCTTCTTCTTCTTCTTATTCTCTTCCTTCTTTCCTGCAGAACGTTAAAAATCTACTGTACATTTTTTTTTTTTTTAAAGTGTGAGTTGTGAGAGATTAAAGAAAGATACAAAAACTAGAACAAGATTGGAGCAAATATATTTTTATTATATATTAGATTATATTAGAACAACCATTAACAAAGTTGTGTTAGAAATGACACCAAATTTTACTTAAACAATATTTTCTCACATTCAGATAAATTCAGTTGTTTCACTAAGATAAAGTGCACATAATAAAAGCTAAGCCATGAAACTACGATTTATTTGTTCAATTTTTTGGCAGCCTGCATATCCATCTCACCTGCAGTTCTTAAAGTTCACCTAATCAAAGGTATTTGTTTGACTCACTTTCTGCCCTCAAGCTGTGAAACACAGGTGTGCTAAAGAAAGAACATAGATGAAACCTTTGAATAGATTTCTTTGATGTACAGTGTTTATCACAGCATAGCTACTGAAAGAAGGTCAGTGTTTACAGCAAATTTGGTTTCTTATAAAAGTGTGAGGTGTGTAACATTTTCCTGTAAACCACATGATGCATTTTATTCATTTTTGTTTTAAGCATGACAAAATTGTGGTCATTTAATTATATATACTAAAATAAAATAATATTTTTGGAAAAATAAACTTATCTAAACATTCTTTAAATAAAGTGTGACAAAAATTCTGCCATGCATCTGTATACTTTTTACATTTCACTGCAAGTTTTATTTTGTAAATAACTACAGTATGTTTGTGACAAATGATTTGTTTAAATAATTAGCTAAATTAAATGTGTGCGTTGAATCTTGAAAACTCACATACAAAAAAAAATTCACAAATTCAGTCATGTTTTTGTATTACAATCTTGGAAATCTGCAATTAACATTTATCCCGCTTTTATAAAGCTCAATTTAACTTCCTAAATGACTGATTGTCACAGTTATCGCAAAAGACTACACTTCCCATTAGCCAACCGTTTGTTTTTGTGACTTCTCTTTGCCTCGCCCCTTAATGAGAAAGAGAAAGTGAAGTTACCTGTATTCTGCAATGACGCATCATTTCACTTAACACTGAAAACGACTGAAGGCAGAACCAAAACTTAACCTTTTATTTAAATAATATTCAAGGTATGTCTCAGTTTTGAATCCCTATCCGTGTTATGTTCATATAATCTGTGGACAGTGATTTTAATTTAATGTTTTATTAGTCACCACTCTGAAGAATTTTCTGTCTTTTTAATCATACTTAATTAAATAAAAAAAAAGAAATCTTCAGAGACAGGATTACAAAAACAATTTATTAATAAGATTATGAACGTACAGACATCTCACCTAATTCCAGGTAATGATCAGGTAAATCATTGTTTTTTTAATCAACTAACTCTGCCACATTCCATGCGTTTGTACTTCCTTGTGGACAATATGCAGACTAGAGTCAATATGTATACTGAAAAATGTATTTCTGTGGCCTTTTTACTTTTTGTTTCACAAAATAGGTAAAAAATGGTAAAAATAATTTAGAAATATAGATTATGATTGTTAGCTCAATGCATTGTTTACTAAAGGATAAAAATGTTTTCTCCTAACAGTAGCTTGTATAGTATGATTCAAATGGGTCATTTGTTGTGTAACAGATAAGAAATTATTCTAAAGAAATAATCTAAACTCTAAAAATGATAATACATTACCTGACTAAAAGGCTGCATTGTTTTTGGAACACCACCTCCATACCCAGCATAACCTTTGAGGATTGGGATTATGTCTAGAGCATATTACTGCATCAGATATTGCCTTTGTTAAATTACACACTTTTACAATGTTACATAATCTCAAAATATCAGGCATATATCATTACACACAGGATCTCCTGTATACAAATTTAAAGAGTGTATATACTTCATCTGCTGTGTCCCCACTAGTAATTTAGAACTACAACCTAGTTCTACTGACACCCTAGTTGTTCTGGCCTGTTCTCCTGAAGCAGACTTTAACAAAAAGACTGTAACAAAATAATTACAAAAGTCAGAGCATGCTGTGCAGATTTGCTTTGCAACCACAGACTGGGAAATGTTATGTAGATCAGCTGGGAAAAAACACTGATATCAACAACATGACTGACTGTGTAAGACACATCAGCTTTATCTACACTATAGTTTCAGTTAAAAAAGGTTCTGTGCTTACCAATAACAACCCTGGATCACCACTGACTTAAATTAGCTTCTGAACAAAATTAAGCAGACTTTCAGGCACAGGAAAAAGTTGAGAAGTATGCAGAAAGAGTTGAATATGAGACTGAGGAAGAACAAAGAAGCTAGAAGCTTCAGCAGAACAATGAAAAGGAGGTTTGGACGTGCATAAAGCAGATCATGTGCTTTAAAGCAAAACAACAGCCTGTAGAAGGCAGTATAGAAAGCAGTAATACGCCAAATGTGTTATTTGTTCGCTCAGCATGACTTCTTTTCTCTATGATCTACTCCACTTTTGTATCATGTAGGACAAGGAGGGATCACGCAAATATGGACAGCAGAAGGGGACAAAATCATTTAAGAGAGAGGGAGAGAGAGAGAGAGAGAGAGAGAGAGAGAGAGAAAGTGGGAGAGCAAGAAATATGACCTACCATAGGCATGTTTATTGTTATTTAATGGTTAAAGGCACTGTGCAGTGTGATCAGAGTTAAGGTAGGCAACAAGTTTAGCTATAAAAGCATAACTAAAAAGAGAGAGCCAGAATCTAATGTAGGCATTAGCTCTGAGATTTAACACAGCCAGCCACTCCAGTTTTTTGTCACATATACATTACGGCACAGCGAAATAATTTTCTTTGTATTTGCAAGCAGAAAACTGTGGTCAGAGCACAGGGTCAGCCAGAATACAGTGCCCCTTAAGCACAGAGGGTTAAGGGCCCAAAGGGCCCAAATGTGGCAACTTTGCAATACTGGGGCTTGAACTTCCATCCTAACAACCAGTAACCATTAAGCTACCACCCTCCCCAAACCTCACCTCTCTTCTCCAACTCTACATAAGATTAAACCCAACCATTTTTCACACCCAGTCATCTAATTCACCCTTGCTCATCTCACAAAAGTTCACCCCAGATCCCACAGTCTTAATCTTCAGAGGACTCGTGTATCTCCCACCTACCACTTATCCGTCACTCCCAGACAGAAAATGACGCTTGCCAAAACTGCAGGCCCCAAAGGAATCAGTTCCAGGGTACTGAAGTTCCAGAGCACCAAATGGATGTGTGTGATATGCAGTGTTGGGGAACGTTACTTTTAAAAGTAGTGCATTTCAATATTGAGTTACTTCCCATAAAAGTAACTAATTGCATTACTTAGTGACTTTTTATGGAAAGTAATGCGTTATATTACTTTTGTGTTCTTACCTGGTTAAGGCTTGATCTCTTTCACGACAGGTGTATCAGGTGTAATATAGATAATTGCCATTAAGAAATAAGTTATATTAGAGCAAAAGACATGTCTTAAACATTTAAAATGCTTAATAACTTCTTAGAGAACAATAAGATGATCAGCTAAATTTTGACCACAAGGCTGAACACTTTCCAGTCGCACTTCTGTACACTGCTTTGCAATCTGCCTCACCGTCAGGAATGTAACTCCCGTTCGTGTATATAAGGGTAAGGGTGTGTGCTGCACACCGGTGATGTGGAGGGAGAACATACCTTTCGCTGTCATCTCATAAAACCTCGTGCGATTCCGTAAATATGACCTCGTCCTCGTCTACATCATTCTCTGCTTCATCAACAGCTTGAAACATTCTAAACGCTTTTACAAAGTTCGCACTTTTATCAGTGACTGTGGCAGTTTATCTTCCCACAAAGAGCAAATGAGCTGTGAATTTACTCTCTGTCTCCACTGTGATGGCATCGTACATGTGTCTCCCACGGAAAACTTTTATTCTGAGCAGTCAATAGAGCTGCAGTGGTGGAAACATATTCCAAGTCGGCAAAAGTGTTTTTCAGTTCTGTCTTCCAGAGGTGGGAGACTCGAGTCATATGACTTGACTCGAGTCAGACTCGAGTCACAATTTTCTGGACTTGAGACTTACTTGACTAGATCTCTGAAAAGACTCGACTTGACTTTAGACTTGCTCCTTGTGACTTTAGACTTGACTCGGACTTGTGCCTATTTACTTGAAATGACTTGTGGAAAATAATTTTTTCAATCATTGTGATTTTTTTTATATATTTGAGAATGGACTATATATTTTCCAATAAGTCGGCGAACCCAATCCACTCTTCTGCATGCGTAAACCGCTAGACGCTATCCGGAAGCCACTTGCCGCCTGCCAAAACAGCAGATCCCTCCGCGGACAAGACAACATGTACACCGCAACAACACCAGCCCCACCCCCGAGGATAATAAAGTTCGGGTTTAGAGATTACGTGTACATGGCCAGTTTGATTTTTTTGCAAATGCAATTCACTGTAATTTGCCTTCACATTGGCATTATTTTAAACTGTCCAAACATCACAGTTTAACATTGAAGTGGTCAAGGGTTAAAGTTGTTATGGCCACATACATAAATCTGGTTTGATGTACGGTAAATATCTATATAAATACTGGGGCATGCCTGATAGTTTATTTTTTTTTACATTATTAAAGATATTAAAAAAAAATTAATGAAAAGCCCTAGAGTAACATGATCATAATAGTTTGTGGATAACTCTTAACAGAGCAAACAATGACCTCACCTTTTAAAAACCACTGGCTCACTTGTACAGTAAGATTTTTTTTTTTCTGATATTGATATTCTACTTTGAGTATGCAACCCATTGTTTGGTGTCTGATGAGATGACAGACTATACTTTACAATTATAGGTATTATTATTAGTATATGTTGAGATGGGGACATGTGACTGTTCACGCCATGTTTACACAGATACATCATGGTATTGTTAGATAGAAATGATCCAACAACTGTAGTTCTGACTTCTCCTATAAAGAGAACATCAGCACATTCTACTGTCTAAAAAAAATTACAATTAATTCTTGTTTACTTGTTCATTTAATTTATTTTTATTTTAGAGCATTTAAAGTGCTTCTTAACGATATTTTATTACACACAAGTTAATTTATTTATTTTTGTAACCCATCATCAGCCCTCTGTGTCTTAATAAGTAATAAAAGTCCCTGAGTTAAAAAATGTGTCAAACAAATCTGTGTGTGACTTGGTATGACTTGATGACTAAGTTGCGACTTGACTTGACTTGACTTGACTTGACTTGACTCGACTTGACCCTTACAACAGAATGACTTGACTTGACTTTGACTTGCAATGTTAAGACTTGGACTTGACTTGAGACTTTCATTTGGTGACTTACTCCCACCTCTGCTGTCTTCATTTCCATATATGCCTTGTCTATATAGTTTGTAAAGGTTTTGCGATCGGGCAGCACGTCCCTGTCACAGAGATTTTGCTGATGATATTATGAAATGCGGCGCCTCCACAGTGGACAGCGGCTGCATCTCTTCAACAATAAAAGCAGCAACCAATTTGTTGAGTTCAGTTGAACTAATTGTTTTACTTGGTGGTGAATGTGAACTGAAATCAATCCTTTGTTGTTTATCTTGAGGCAGGGTGCAGGTTTCTCTCTCTCTTCCACATCTGTAGTGCTGAGCTTTTTATGCAGATGTTTTTTTATATTTGAAGTGGATTTTTTTGCAGTTGGCAAGAGCTTTTCACCAACACATAATCTACACTTAACCATTATTCCTTTCTCCTTTTCCTCCACTATTTCAAAATAATAAGAAAACTTCCATCACAGTAATGTAATGCTCTGGTTTGCCATCTCCGCTTCTGACCAGCTTCTGTTCCCGCGGCTCGCACGTATGAGTGCACGATTCTACGTGACTACGTTCATTTTAATTCAGTATTTATTTTTTTATGCAAAATAATTTAACTGAAAAATAACTCGCATTACTTTTTTAAAAAAGTAACTCAGATATTAATGTGTACATTTATAAAGTAACGCGCTACTTTACTCGTTACTCCAGAAAAGTAATAATATTACGTAACGCACATTACTTGTATGTACACTTGTACACTGATGATATGTGGATTCCTCCAGCATATTTTCCACCTAAGCCATTAACAGGAAAAAAAAAACAGAGCTATGGAAAATATCCTGTCTGGTTCCACATCATCCTGAAGAGATATTCAACTTATCCTGAACAATAATGGCTCATAGTCCTCAAATCACACACGAGTATTGCCACACCTCAGGAAAGCTGTTTCATGAAGCCCTTGCAGTTTGCCAATGATGCACATGTGGGGATGGATGATGCATACATCTACTACTACTACTACTACAAAAAAAAAATAAATACAGCAATACCACGAAAATAATAACTATCCAACCTCTCCTTCTAAAAGAGAAGATGAGAAGCATATAGGTTGGTTTGTTTATGATCTCCTGGAATGCCACAGGTAGATTTTCCTCCCAGCAGATTTTCAGTACAGGTTGACCAGTTTTCATATTTTTCTTTGACGGTTTGTGAAATAGTGCAGGAAAAACCATCTGCTCGTCAATTTGGCCAAGACCAAGGATATAGTGATAGACTGTAAGAGAAGAACCTCCTCCATTTCCATCATGGGTCAAGATGATGAACTTGATGCCTACAGAAACCTCTGTGTCGTTCTTGACAACAAGCTGTATCGGAATCTCAACTCACAGGCTGCACACAGAAAAGAGAAAAGCAGTAGTAAGATGTTGAGATCTTCTACCAGCCTGTTATTGCCAGTGCATCTTCTTTGCAGCAGTATGCTGGAGGAGAAGCATCCGAGGTGAAAGATGCAAAACAAACTGTTTGCTGTGTCCTGGGATGCTTACTGGATAGTTTTAATGTGATGGGAAAGAGAACAATCAGTAACCTCAGATTAATCCTGATCAATAAATAGCCTCCATTCCATGACCTGAACTTTTTAGATAGAAGACTTATTTCCAACATGCATAATTCATACCTAGAATTTAGAATTTTAAAGTTAAAAATTTTGGTCCATGAATGAATATAGTATCATTTCACTTTTTCAATGCTATTTTTTTGTGTTTATTTTAGAATATGGATATCACCACTTTCTTTCTTTACATTTGTGTCTTCATCATCGCTGTGGGTAAGAATATTTTTTTGTAAAATAGATCAAAAACACTTGCTAAGTGCATAGCTAAAGTGTTATACCTTACAAATGTATTTGTCTTAGTTACTTTACATTTCCCTCAAACCCTGCTTACCCACCTACAGACTCTCCCCCTACTGATCCCCTCATTGTAGCAGTGGGAGATACAGCAATCATTCCATGTAAATTGAGTGACGTGTCTAGCCAAAGACCATATATCAAATGGCATGTAGGATCTCAGACTGTGTTTGAAGGGGACACTGAGACGTCAACAACAAGTAAGAGTTACGAAGGCCGTGCAGATGTTCCTCGGGAAAGCCTGCGCAATGGAAACTGTTCATTGGTGTTGAAAAATGTCCAACTCTCAGATAAAGATGAATACAAATGCTATGTGGTGACAGCAATATATGAAAGGAAACTTATCAGCAGAGTAAACCTCTCAGTCAAAGGTAAGTGAAATAGACATACAGCCTCAGACCCTGGTGAATATAAAAAACAAAAATAATGTTTAGAAAGTTTCTAAACTCATTGTGTAGTAAATGTATTTAATGGTGTGTGCTTTTTATTCAGAATGCACTCATCGTCAGCAAGCACAACCCAATAGAAGCTACTTCTTGTGTGATTTATATTCAGTTTTAACTCTACACTTAGTCGCAAGTGCTTTGTGAATAGCTGTATAGAGTAACAAGCTAATTAGGTAGCTTGCTATTTAATGGAAATAAGAGAAAAGTATATTATCTGTAGATACACAAGATGAATAGTTGGTTACATTAATGTTTTTTTTTTAAATATATATATTTATAGACATTAGCATTTTAGTAACAAATGCTAGTGCGTATAACATAGGCTCTTTTAACACAAAACAATATTTTACAAAACATTTAAAGAAAGACAGGAAGTGCATACAGATCAATAGAGAAAAATACTTCATAAGATCAACAATCACTGGATGAGAAACAGACAATGACAAAGACAATGGGTGTTACAGGAAGCGTAGTTTACCCAAAATTACAGAAAGCTTAATTTATTTTACTACTATGTATAATCGCTGAAAATACAAAGGTACCATCTTTGGACATTTGGCATGAGATACTTGTCTGTGATTCAGCACTCTGTTATTCATTGTTTCTCTATAGCATTGATGGTTTTCTATAGATGTGGCATAATAATGAGGGTATTAAGAGGTTGATTGATTTGGACACCACTAAAGGCCTAGTGGTGAAATCCATGGCCTGCCACTGTCTGAACCTCCTTCTGAAAGGAGTGGTTTCTATCCCTAGGATGGGTGAGAAGGTCCTTCCTAATAAAAGCTGCTTTTTACACACTGCTTGTGATATAAATGTCCTCAGTGCTAAATAGTTTAACTATTATAGAGGTGATTATAAAAACTAAGTCTAAGTGAATCTTACCCCACTTTAAAGAACATACAATATCCAAAATTAGATAGATACATTGAGGAAAATAAGTATTTGAACACCCTGCTATTTTGCAAGTTCTCCAACTTAGAAATAATGGAGGGGTCTGAAATTGTCATTGTAGGTGCATGTCCACTGTGAGAGACATGAAAAGAAAAAAAAAAATCCAGAAATCACAATATATGATTTTTAAACTATTTATTTGTATGATACAGCTGCAAATAAGTATTTGAACACCTGTCTATCAGCTAGAATTCTGACCCTCAAAGACCTGTTAGTCTGCCTTTAAAATGTCCACCTCCACTACATTTATTATCCTAAATTAGATGCACCTGTTTGAGGTCGTTAGCTGCATAAAGACACCTGTCCACCCCATACAATCAGTAAGAATCCAACTACTAACATGGCCAAGACCAAAGAGCTGTCCAAAGACACTAGAGACAAAATTGTACACCTCCACAAGGCTGGAAAGGGCTACGGAAAAGCAGCTTGGTGAAAAAGGTCCACTGTTGGAGCAATCATTAGAAAATGGAAGAAGCTAAACATGACTGTCAATCTCCTCGGACTGGGGCTCCATGCAAGATCTCACCTTGTGGGGTCTCAATGATCCTAAGGAAGGTGAGAAATCAGCCCAAAACTACACATGAGGAGCTGGTCAATGACCTGAAAAGAGCTGGGACCACCGTTTCCAAGGTTACTGTTGGTAATACACTAAGACGTCATGGTTTGAAATCATGCATGGCACGGAAGGTTCCCCTGCTTAAACCAGCACATGTCCAGGCACGTCTTAAGTTTGCCAATGACCATTTGGATGATCCAGAGGAGTCATGGGAGAAAGTCATGTGGTCAGATGAGACCAAAATAGAACTTTTGTGTCATAATTCCAATAAACTTGTTTGGAGGAAGAAGAATGATGAGTACCATCCCAAGAACACCATCCCTACTGTGAAGCATGGGGGTGGTAGCATCATGCTTTGGGGGTGTTTTTCTGCACATGGGACAGGGCGACTGCACTGTATTAAGGAGACGATGACCGGGGCCATGTATTGCGAGATTTTGGGAACAACCTCCTTCCCTCAGTTAGAGCATTGAAGATGGGTCGAGGCTGGGTCTTCCAACATGACAATGACCAAGCACACAGCCAGGATAACCAAGGAGTGGCTCTGTAAGAAGCATATCAAGGTTCTGGCGTGGCCTATCCAGTCTCCAGACCTAAACCCAATAGAGAATCTTTGAGGAGCTCAAACTCCGTGTTTCTCAGCGACAGGCCAGAAACCTGACTGATCTAGAGAAGATCTGTGTGGAGGAGTGGGCCAAAATCCCTCCTGCAGTGTGTGCAAACCTGGTGAAAAACTACAGGAAACGTTTGACCTCTGCAATTGCAAACAAAGGCTACTGTACCAAATATTACCATTGACTTTCTCAGGTGTTCAAATACTTATTTGCAGCTGTATCATACAAATAAATAGTTAAAAAATCATACGTTGTGATTTCTGGATTTTTTTTGTTAGATTATGTCTCTCACAGTGGACATGTACCTACGATGACAATTTCAGACCCCTCCATGATTTCTAAGTGGAAGAACTTGCAAAATAGCAGGGTGTTCAAATACTTATTTTCCTCACTGTACAGTTGTGTTCAAAATTATTCAACCCCCAATGCTGTAAATGGTTTTAGGGAATTTAGTGTACATTTGTAATTGTATTCAGAATGAAATCCCACAAGGACTTCTTAAAGAACCATATGCAACTAAAATGACATCAATTAGTTTTGTAATACAGTAGTAAATGTTTCTTTTGTGAATTCTTCATTGACATAATTATTCAACCCCTTAAAGACTACCACTCTGAAGAACAGAGGTTCACTGAAGTGTTTTCAATCAGGTATTGAAAACACCTGTGGATATCAGGGAGCAGCAATAAAGCCTAATAAGCACCAATTAGGCAGCTTTAAAATGACTGTGATACTCAGCTCCTTCTAGACATTTACTGGTGTGGTTACAAACATGGTGAGGTCAAGAGAATGGTCCAGGAAGACAAGAGAACAGGTGATTACTCTTCACAGGAAGGGCAATGGCTATAAGAAGATTGCAAAGATGTTAAACATACCAAGAGACACCATAGGAAGCATCATTCGCAAATTCAAGGCAAAGGGCACTGTTGAAACGCTACCTGGTCGTGGCAGAAAGAAGATGCTGACTTCGACTGCTGTGCGCTACCTGAAGCGTAGAGTGGAGAAAAGTCCCGTGTGACTGCTGAGGAACTGAGAAAAGATTTGTCAGATGTGGGTACTGAAGTTTCTGCTCAGACAATACGGCGCACCCTGCGTAATGAAGGCCTCCATGCCAGAACTCCCAGGCGCACCTTGCTGTCCCCAAAGAATAAGAAGAGTCGACTGCAGTATGCCAAAAGTCATGTGGACAAACCACAGAAGTTTTGGGATAGTGTTCTGTGGACTGATGAAACAAAATTAGAACTGTTTGGGCCCATGGATCAACGCTATGTTTGGAGGAGGAAGAACAAGGCCTATGAAGAAAAGAACACCTTGCCTACTGTGAAGCATGGCGGGGGGTCAATCATGCTTTGGGGCTGTTTTGCTTCTGCAGGTACTGGGAAGCTTCAGCGTGTGCAAGGTACCATGAATTCTCTTCAGTACCAGGAGATATTGGATGACAATGTGATGCAGTCCGTCACAAACCTGAGGCTTGGAAGGCGTTGGACCTTTCAACAGGACAATGATCCCAAGCATACCTCCAAGTCCACTAGAGCATGGTTGCAGATTAAAGGCTGGAACATTTTGAAGTGGCCATCGCAGTCACCAGACTTAAATCCGATTGAGAACCTCTGGTGGGACTTAAAGAAAGCAGTTGCAGTGCGCAAGCCTAAGAATGTGACTGAACTGGAGGCTTTTGCCCATGATGAATGGGCGAAGATACCCGTAGATCGCTGCAAGACACTTGTGTCAAGCTATGCTTCACGTTTAAAAGCTGTTATTACTGTAAAAGGATGTTGTACTAAGTACTAAGATTGAATGTCACTTGGGGGTTGAATAAAACTGATAATGATGTGAGCTCAGAAAAGACATTTGTGGTTATTTCATTATAAATGTTATGTTATATTTGTCTGACCTACACGTGCCTCTTTGATTTAATTGTAAGCAGGATGACTGAATGATCATAATCAATGTCAAACCGACCAAAACAATCAATTTCAGTGGGGTTGAATAATTTTGAACACAACTGTAGATAGTTGGATGGATAGATAGATAGATAGATAGATAGATAGATAGATAGATAGATAGATAGATAGATAGATAGATAGATGCAAAATTAGCAATTATGCAAATAGTGCAGATAAATATGTAGCATATTTACAGCATGTGATATGAATGTAAGCATAGGTACAGTGTATAAATATAAAGGCTATAATCAGTGTTGTGCTAGTTAATAAGAATTAGTAACTAGTTACAGTTACTCGTTACTTCATTCAAAAAGTAACTCAGTTACTTTGATGATTATTTACACCAAAAAGTAATGCGTTACTGTTAAAAGTAACTTTTTAGTTACTTTTTTAAAGAACCTTCTTTAATGTTCCCATTAATGCGCTTTTATGTGTTATGGTCTACAAACACAAAACTGACTTAAACACAAAGAAATTTTTAAACACTATTTTATTAAAGTCAGAGCAGCACAAACTGAATATATCACAAGGATTTCTGTATATCGAATAACAAAACAAGCTGAATAATATATTCACAATCAAAAACTAAAGTGACTTCTGCATCATAAAAGCTGTTGTGTTGAGCTCTTAAAAATGTTCCTTTCACAGCTTATATATGAAAACAATCAACAATGTAGAACAGAACACCGGGTTAGCTTCAAGCTTCTAGCTTCGTCGAGGCATGAAGTTTCTGGAGGAGCTTTAACAGATTGGAGATGCTGTTTATTGCAGTAGATACGAGCTTCGAACCAGAAAGACACAACTTACATTTGACTAAAAAGTTTTTGTTTTATACTCAACTAAAGTGAAATAATGATCATATTTCCACTTTGAGAAACTCGTCTTGCTCTCGCCTCGACTCGCCATTACTGCCGCACAGACCTGAATAAACGGAGACACGCCCACAGTGCGTCTTCATCTTGTTTACAGTGGTTCATCCACCAATCTTACAATGCGTTGCTGCTGTAAAAAGGTTAGAATGTAGTCTACACTTCAGCCCAAATTCATTCATTTCAAAAAGTAATGGGTAACGCACCATACGGTAACGGTAACGGAGTTACAGTATTAGTTACTGTCAAAAGTAACTGCATTACATTAATGCTTTACTAGTACGTGTTACTGCCCAACACTGGCTATAACAGTGCAGAGATGTGTGGACATCATTAAGAAGTACAGATAAATGTTCTAAGGCTATGGCATTAAAGAGCGAATGTGCAGAAGGGAAAGGTTATAAGATTATGGCATTTAAGAAATGTGCAAGCTGAATAAACAGTCATATATTTATATATATATATATATATACACAGTGCCCTCCACAATTATTGGCACCCCTGTTTAAGATGTGGTCGTGGACTTCTAAAAATTATCCTTTTTTAAAAAACAATATAGAACCCAAATGCAAAAAAAGAGAAAAATCCAACCTTTCATTTAAGTACATTACTTTGGTGGTAAAAATCACACATTTAGAGAAAAAAAAACTTGAAATCATGTGTGCCACAATTATTGGCACCCCTAACAATTCCTCTGAAAATATATATATTTTTTAATATATATATATTTTTTAATATATTTTTCTGTAGTTGCTAAGGTTGGTCAGGGTATCTAGGGACTTTTAATTAGTAATTCATGATTTCCTGTTTCCTGGGGTATAAATATGACGTGACACAGAGGCCTAATTCTCTTACCCATTTGTCAACATGGCAAAGACAAGAGAACACACCATTCAAGTAAGGCAGATGTGTGTCGACCTTCATAAGTCAGGCAATGGCTACAAGAAAATAGCCACTCGCCTTAACTTGCCGGTATCTACAGTCAGAGGAATCATTTAGAAGTTTAAAACAACTGGAACAGTGACAAACAAGGCTGGAAGAGGTCCCAAGTTTATCTTGCCACAACGCACAGTGAGGAGGATGGTAAGAGAAGTAAAAAAATTTCCCAAGCTCACCGTCACAGAATTGCATCAAAGAGTGGCATCTTGGGGTCACAGAGTCTCCAAAACAACCATCAGACGCTCTCTACATGCCAACAAGCTGTTTGGGAGGCATGCAAGGAAAAAGCCTTTTCTCACTAACACTCACAAACGTAAATGTCTGGAGTTTGCTAAGCGGTACTGGGACTTCAACTGGGATCGTGTGCTTTGGTCAGATGAGACTAAGATTGAGCTTTTTGGCAACAAACACTCTAAGTGGGTCTGGCAAATGAGTATGCCGAAAAGCACCTCATGCCCACCGTGAAGTATGGTGGAGAATCTGTGATGCTGTGGGCCTGTTTCTCTTCCAAAGGCCCTGGGAACCTTGTTAGGGTGCATGGCATTATGAACGCTTTGAAGTACCAGGATATTTTAAATAAAAACCTGATGGCCTCTGCCAGAAAGCTGAAGATGGGTCGTCATTGGGTCTTTCAGCAGGATAATGATCCAAAACATGTGGCAAAATCTACACAAAAGTGGTTCAGCAGTCACAAACTCAAGGTCCTCCCATGGCCATCTCAGTCCCCAGACCTCAACCCAATCGAAAACCTGTGGGGCGAGCTAAAGAGAAGAGTGCATAAGAGAGGACCCAGGACACTGGATGATCTAGAAAGAAGAATGGTCAAAATCCTCTCTGTGTTCTCCAATCTTGTGAAATGTTATAGGAGGAGATTAAGTGCTGTCTTGTTGGCAAAAGGAGGTTGTACAAAGTATTAACATCAGGGTGCCAATAATTGTGGCACACATGATTTCAAGGTTTTTTTTTTTCTAAATGTGTGATTTTTTTACCACCAAAGTAATGTACTTAAATAAAAGGTTGGATTTTTCTCTTTCTTTGCATTTGGGTTCTATGTTGTTTAAAAAAGGAGAATTTTTGAAGGCCACGACCACATCTTAAACAGGGGTGCCAATAATTGTGGAGGGCACTGTATATATATATATATATATATATATATATATATATATATATATATATATATATAGTTCAGTAGTGTGATGGTGGATGGAAAAAAGCTGTCCCTGAACCTGCTGGTTCTGGTACGTAAGTTCCTGTATCTCCTTCTTGATGGAAGGAGGTTAAACAGTTTATGACTGGGATGTGAAGAGTCCTTGATGATGTTGTGAGCTCTGCGCAGACATCTGCTGTAGTGAAGGTGTTCAATAGCAGGTAGTTGGGTGCCAGTGATGCGTTGGGCAGTTTTAACCACCATTTGCAGTGCTTTACGTTCACGCACAGTAGAGCCTCTGTACCATACAGTAATAGAGTTGGTCAGGATGCTCTCAATGATGCAGCGATAGAAACTCGTTAAAATCCCTGGGGACAGATGAACTTTCTTGAGACTTCTCAAGAAGCACATGCTTTGTTTTGCCTTCCTAACCAGAGCTGAAGTGTTCTGGTGCCAGGACAGATCATCAAAGATGTGAACTCCCAGGAACTTAAAGCTGGAGTCTTGCTCTACCTCAGTTCCATTGATGTTGACTGTTAAATGTCTCCTGCTGTTGGATTTCCGAAAGTCCACGATAAGCTCTTTAGTCTTCGAGGCTTTGAGGGTCAGGTTGTTGGCACACCATGCTGTCAGTCTTCAGATCTCTTCCCTGTAGGCCGTGTTGAGAAGGTGGAGGGAGTATATTGAGCAGCTGATGAATGAGGAAAATAAGAGAGAGAGGTTGGATGGTGTGAATATGATGAAGCAGGAAGTGGATAGGATTAGTAAGGAGGAAGTGAGAGCAGCGATTAGGAGGATGAAGAGTGGAAAGTCGGTCGGACCCGATGACATATAGTAGAAGCACGGAGATGTTTAGGAGAGATGCAGTGGAGTTTTAACCAGATTGTTTAACAAGATTTTGAAAGGTGAGAGGATGCCTGAGGAATGGAGAAGGAGTGTGCTGGTACTGATCTGTGCAGACCTGCAGTAACTACAGGGAAAATGTTTTATGTTTCAAGAATTTATCAGGTAATTGTAATGAAGAGAAGTTGAGAATCTTTTTTATTGCAGGACAACTCAGCGTTTTTTAGTTTTATTAGCTATGAACTAAATATATTTTATAACCAAAGAGAAGAATGAACAATAGAATGTTTCTAAAATTATTATTTTTTGTCCACAGAAAAATCTGACGAGAGGAAATATGATCCATCAACTAGCTCAGGTGGATAAATATAATATTTATTTGTTGTACTAATAATTATTATTTTGTTCATCAACTCTTTAAATGTTAATGTGTTTTAGTCTAATTGTCACATAAAAGGTTTTCACATTTCTACCCAGACCTTTTTAAAAATTTATCCAATAATATTTAGAATAAATTATTTTGTGTCTCCAGGTGAAGCCAGTAAAATAAACATGCCAGTCATCATCGCTATTCCCATCCTTTGTTGTGCTTTTTACACGTCTCACATTTTTCATATGGTGCAAATGTCAGTGTAAACTCTCAAAGTGCAAAAGATTTATTCAAGCTTAAGAGAGAGATTTCATGGAATATTTGAAGAAAAACGAAAGAAGCAAGGAAGTGACATGCAGGAGAACATTTTTGATTGATGCTCACAAGAAGCTGTGATACTAAAACACTACAATATCAGCACATGAGAAAGACTCAGTATTTACTAAGAGCATGTTGAAGCTACAAGGTGAAGGCTTTTCCTGTAATATTTGTTAAGTGAAGGTGTATAAAGGTGTTTGGAAACATTTGTTTGGTCTCGACTGATTTTTATTTCACGTTATCTAAGCAGGTGCAGCTTCAATACATTGTCCCAAAGACACCTCTTTATTTACATTTTAATTTATAATTAAATAGATACTGTAAACTGCACTCTGACCTTGTTCAATGAGAAAGGCAATTACAATATTTGAATAGCCTTCATCTTCAGATTACATTTAAGCATACAGTTTACAGAGGTTATTCTTACACTCGCATTCAAAGACAAAAACTTCAGAACCTGTTTCACTGGTGTTTTTATTTTTATTTCTTTCATTTGCTGCTGTAACAAAGAAATTTCCCCACTGTGGGACGAATAAAGGTATATCTTATCTTATCTTAGGGAGAGAGTTTAACTAATCTGTTACGATTAGTCTATTAAAAACTTGAAAAATACTAATTCAAGGTACATTCAGAACAGATTGAAATGTGTGATTATGTTGCGATTAATCACGAGTTAACTCATGACAATCATGCGATTAATTGCGATTAAATATTTGATTTAATTGACAGCCCTATTTTATTATTATTTTTTTTTACAAATACAGTGTTAGTTTTTTTTCCTAGTAACAACCAACAAACCTGACTTACTGATTGTGTGTACCATCATGACACACAGTACATTTCCTCAAATAACAGGGTTTACATAGAAAAGCTTTTTACTTTACCTTTATTCCAAAATTAATTAAATTCAATATTTTATTCAACAAACAGTACCCCATAATGACACTAGGTGAGTTTACATGAAGCATTTTATTCAGTTTAAAAGTAAAAGGGTGGAATATACCTTTCTATAAACCGAACAAAAATAATAATTCTGTTATGAAAAGGGTTAAATCAATTATTTTGCCTCTATGTCATCAAGTCAAGTGGTCAAGAGTCAGAAAGTTGGATGACAATTTCAGACCCCTCCATGATTTCTAAGTGGGAGAACTTGCAAAATAGCAGGGTGTTCAAATACTTATTTTCCTCACTGTATGTACCTCAGTTTTCAGTTTTCGATACGGTTAGGGCGGGAAGTAATGCAAAACATAAAATTTTTTAAAAGTAAAAAAATACAAATATTTTACTGTGGGAGAGCGTATAGATGCGGGAAAAGAAACGCCATGACAGGTCAGGTGTAAAGGCTTCACAGCCACTTTTATTGATAGGTTTGCGTGTATGTTCGTTTTAGTGTCTCATGCAGCACGTCTTCTGGCTCACGCGCGTACACACACCAACCGTCTCACACACACTCTCTCCTCCTTAAATGCACCCCCCGATCACTGGAAAACAGAGAACACTCATTAGGTCACATAATCTTCAGGTGAGGCAATCCCCCGCCTACCTGCTCCCGGCCCCACTCTCCATTCACAAACCGACGCTCGGCCACGCCCACGCTGCCACATTTATATTTATAATTTTTTTTCTATTTTATAATATTTTATAAAAATGAAGAATATATATAATATGAAATAGAATAAATCAATACATGTTTTATATTGAATAAATAAATATATAGTTAATAAAACCTTAAATTGAACTAATTACATTATATTATAATTATTCAATAAAATAGTTTACATTTGTTAGACCCCATTTGGGTAATACAGATATATGTATATAAAAGTGTGTGTGTGTGTGTGTGTGTATTACATTTAATGTTAAATTTTTTTAAGATATGATTTACTGAACTGTTCTGCTTAATTTAGCATTTTGTAACAAATGTCTTCATTCTTTCCATCCTTCATTCATTCACTTCCTGAATATGCGAAATTGTCAGGATTTCTCCTTTTAAGAAAAATTCTTGAAGATAGACATAAATCGCTAAAGGATCCATTTCACTAGCATTAGCAATAACCAGCAAGTGGCTGCGATTTTACACATGAACCAAACAAATCGTATTTCTGGTACAGAGTGTGAAGCCATAGTGACAGTGCACTAACTCTAGTTTATTTATTGTACCTCGGCATTGTTGTTTGTTTCTTCGTGTTTAATAATAATAATAATAATAATAATAAAAAGAGAGTGACACTGTGTTTAAAGTGCGAGCCAAACACAAAACGAAACAAACTTGCAGTCTGCCACTTAACACAATCCTGAGGGAATTTAGAATTTAGCTCTGCTTGGCACATAAAAAAGGATTTTATATGTTAGATGTGTGTACAGTTACACCCCTAATATATACTGTATATATATAAATAATGTTTGCTCATTCTTTTAAATGATCAAGTAATTTTTCTGTACAGTATCAGAGAAAATTAAAGGCATCAAAAAAAGTGCATCATCGAAGTGCATTCTTGCATTTGGATTATTTCCTTATATTAAAACACTCATAAATCTTTCCTTTATAGGTTTTCTAAATCTTTCAATTGATCTTCATGCAATGTGACCCTGACTAGTACTCTATTCAATCATCAATACTAATACATTTTTTTCTGAATGCTTAAGCGCTAATCGTGATTCTTGTAGCACAATTTCTAAAACTATTAATACATATAGCAAAACCACTCACTGAGTTTGCAAAACTAAAAGCACAAACACTGCTTTGCACTCAGTTTGCAATTTTGTAACACATACTTTGCAAAACTGTAGGCACAATTCACTGCACAACACTCTTTTTGCAGAACTTTAAACACAACTCACTGCTCACACTCAATTACCAAATTTCCAACACACTCCTAGCAAAATTATACACATGTATGGCTATCATTAACACTATTTTGCCGACTGTCTGGCACACTTTCACATGTGAAAACTGTTTTAGATAATTAGTTCACTTTGCAATCAGCCTAAGCACTATAAATAAGCCACAGGTAAGCTGTCTGTGTGGAGTACAATGGAAGGAGCAGTAAGAGTGAAAAGAGTGAGAATCAGAGGAGGCCGAGGGAGAGGACGTGGAGGTGAAGAAGTTGGAGGAAGAGGACGTGGAGGTGAAGAAGCGAGAAGGTTAGAGGAAGTTAGAGGAAGAGGACAAGGAGGAGCAAGAAGAGGCCGAGGAGGCTGAGGGAGAGGATGTGGAGGTGAAGAAGCGAGAGGGTTAGAGGAAGTTAGAGGAAGAGGACAAGGAGGAGCAAGAAGAGGACGAGGAGGGGAAAGAGGAAGGGTAAGAAGAGTAAGAAATAGAATAACTGATGACATCAGAGCTACAATAGTGGACCATGTCATCAACCATGGGATGACCCTGAGGGAAGCTGGTCAACGGGTTCAGCCTAATTTGAGCCGCTACACTGTGGCAAGCATCATTAGGACATTCGAAATGAGAATCGGTAAGTACTTTGTAGCACTGCCATACTCTAATGAGAAACACAACAGTACCATACATGCAAAAATACTGAAATTGTTACTTTTGCAGAATTGCTAGACGTCCAGATGTTGGGGGCAGAGGAAGAATGTTCACTCCAGAGCAAGAGACCCATATAGTGAACATGGTGATTGCCAATAATGCAATAAGACTGCGTGAAATAGAGCAGCGCATAATTGATAATGACACCATCTTTCAAAATATACACAGTGTAAGCATTTCTGCACTAAGTCGTGTACTTGCGCACCAGAAAATAAGAATGAAGCAAATTTACAGAGTTCCTTTCGAGAGAAACCCAGAACGTGTAAAGCAACTGCGATATAACTATGTGCAGGTAAGCTATAGTGTCATTGGTTCTGAATTTGGAAGTGCATACTGTAGTGCTGTGCATGGGCCTGATGTGTTGCATTTGTTTTGTCTTGTACAGAGAGTGATGGAACTAGAAGCAGATGCAATGGGACATGAGCTACTTTTTGTAGATGAGGCCGGTTTTAAAGTCAGTAAAACCAGGAGACGTGGCAGGAACATTACTGGACACCGTGCCATCATCAATGTCCCAGGACAACGTGGTGGTAACATAACCATGTGTGCAGCTATAAGCCAAAATGGTGTTGTTCATGTAGAGGAATGGAATTTAGTTGCCTAGTACTTTGTTTTTTTATGTTTAGCAGATGTAAATATACAGAATGTTTAGCTTTTTCATGTAATGTTTAGTTTTTTTCATGTTTGCTATTTGTGCATTTAAATATATCCTTGGGATCTGTGTGGGTTGGCGGGTGACGCTAGGGGGCGATAGAGAACAGCCTCGCGCTTCATAGAGCATATGAAGAAGTCACACTGCCAGCTTCAGAGAAACACACACGATAACTCACACGTTTTCCTATGTGTTTATTGTTTATACAGGTGAGATCTGTGATATATCTGCACAAGTCACTGTTAATATAATGTTCATGTGTTTATATAATGTTCTACTGTGTGTTAATATGTAAACTAAAGCACAAATAATCGCATCAGCGATTCAAGGTCATATCGCGTGTGAGTTAGCCACCAGCCAAGATCGCACGAGGTTGAGACGAGACAATATAATGTGTTAAAGTGTGTAATAGTAATTGAGAGAGAGAGTAAATATATATATATGCAGTAGAACATGTATAATGTTTGGTTGTTAACTAATGTAGGTTACATTGGAAAAGTATAAAGGTTATGCCACCATTGTTTAATGGGTTTAAGTCATGGGCTATGCTGCAATATTATAATATTATGTGGCCTATGTATTTCATACTTGAATTGAAAATACTAATGTTTTCGTTTGTATTTGATCTTTAATCTGTAAGTTCAGTTTGTAAATGGAAAAGCATACTATACATGTCTTTTGTGTATTGTCTGTTTAGAACGCTTCACAGAGCATATGAAGAAATCACATTGCCAGCTTCAGAGAAACACACACGATAACTCACGTTTTTCCTATGTGTTTATTGTTTATACAGTCTCGACAGCTGTGACAACAAAATAAAATTGTTTTATGTGCCACCAGAAATCTCTCTCTTTTCTGTGTGTGTAACATAAACATGGCGAGCCAGCCAGGAGGCGCTGTTGAGTCAACAGTGAGAGGAAAACAGCTCCTCCTTGAGACGAACCTGTAAATAAAAGAAGATACATCAATACAGAGAGCAGATTTAAACAAATAAGAAGATACAAAATCAGGATTGGATTTAACAATAAGAGAGAAAAATGGAACAACTTCAAGATTGTGTAAGCTCCAAGCTCCTAACATTAGACAAACCCCAGCTCATCAAGGTATGTCAACATCTAAAATGCAGTGAGCCAGCAGATAAGGGATTTTCAGACAACTCAAGGCGAGCACTGATACGACTAGCAGAGAGAACACTGGAGGAAATTGAGGAAGGTGAAACAGAAGAAGATTATGAAGGATTTCTCAGTGAACTTCTGTGTTTCCTGGAGCAATATGAAAAGCCTGAAGAGTCAGAGAACCCACCTGCAGAACCTGATGAAATCTCGGAACTGAAAAAGGAGTATGTAGAGCTACAGAAGAGACAAGATGATGTCCGACGCACGCTGGAGGAAAAGATTGTGGCCCTGGAGGCGAGACTTCAAAGCAGTAGACAAGGAACAAGCAGGAGGGAGACCGTACTCCGACAGCCTGATTCGATGCCTGAGATGACCCTGAGAAAAGAATTCAGAATATTTGGACAGATTGGAGAAGCAGGTCAAAAAGAGAAGCTGTCATACACCAGTCTAACTAATCAGATAGAGTCTGGATTAAAGAAGGGTTACTCGGAGGCTGAAATCATCGAAGCAGTCGTCAGGGCTGTGAGTCCGGGCCTCCACCTTAGAGAGCTGCTAGAGATTAAAAGAGACCTTACGCTACCCACACTGAAGACGATTCTGAGAGGGCACTACAAGATTGACTCCTCATCAGACTTGCTGCACAGGTTAATGAATATATCACAGGAACCCAAAGAGCCTGCCCAGAATTATTTGTTTCGAGCTATAGAGCTGAGGGAGAAATTGCTTTGGAAGTCTGGAGATGAAAAAGATGGAGAACAATTTAGCCCTGAACTCATACAGCGAAAGTTCCTCCGTTCACTTGAGACAGGACTTTTAAGCGATGCTGTCAAGTTTCAGATCAAACCATACCTTGAGGATCCAAAAGTGACAGATGAGGTGTTAATTGAGAAGTTAGGAGAAGCTGCTAACTTAGAATTAGAAAGACAGACCAAATTGAGGAAGGCTGTGACACCAAAGCCGCTTAAGCTAAGTGAAGTTCAGACAGTCGAGCACCCCTGTGAAAGTAGGCAGTTGGTGAGTGAGGCTGAAGTCAGGGAAAACAATAACTCTGTAGTTAGGGACAAAAAGAAGCAAGGACGAGGTAAAGATGCTGACACTGATACCACCAAAGCCATTGAGGACCTCAAGGCAAACGTCATGGAAATGACAAAGATCTTTCGTGAAACAATGGAAGCAACCAGGTCACATCCGCAACCATTACCACAGAGGGCTGAAAGGGCCAAAGGGCTGCCAAGGGGTTGCCGATCATGTCAGGAAGCGCAGAGAGGTGAAGAATGCAGACACTGTTTCCGGTGCGGGCAAGAGGGACACCTGTCTCGAGGCTGCAGACAAAGACGACAGATGTCGGGAAACGGGGCGGGACTGCTGAACAGGGGCCCGCAGTAGTCCAGTCTCCTTCCGGGTCCCAACCAGTACCAGCGATGCAGCAGGCTTTCAGACCCTGTCAAGTCCAACACGGTGATAAGGTAAACAACAGTCCAGCATGCAAACAGTTAAAATAACCCCCGATAGTAATATGCCAGTATGTTATTTGTCCCCCTCTGACCAAACGAAACTTCTTAAACTGATTGGGAGGAGATGCTTGGTTCACTGCCAACTAGATGACATCACAGTGGAGGCCTTGTGGGACACAGGAGCTCAAGCGAGTATTATCAATGCTGATTGGAGAAAACAATACTTACCACATGTCTTCATCCGACCTATTGAGGAGCTCCTAGGCCCAGGAACACTCACAGGACTGGCTGCAAACCACACAGAGATCCCGTTTGAAGGCTGGGTGGAGGTGAGATTTCGGCTGCCCAGTGATGACACAGAAGGAGCCCTTCAGGTACCCATTCTCGTGACAAGTGACCCTAATGTAGCTGAAAACCCTGTTATTGGCTTTAATGTCATTGAGGAGGTGGTCGACAAGTGGGAAAAACAAAGATGCAAGCCAAACACAATAAACAGGATAAGCCAAGCCTTCTCTGTATCCATCACAACCGCAAAGTCAATGCTTAAGCTGTTAAAAACAACAAACTCCTATGTGAATGTCGGAACAGTTCGAGCCGGGAAACAAAGGGTACAGCTGAAAGCAGAACACATAACAACCATCCATGCACGGGTACACATTGGAGCACAGTTTTCAGAACAAACCTTACTGTTTGTCCCCTGTGAGCCGTCACCACTACCTGAAGGTTTAGTGATTCAGGAAGGATTAGTCAAAGTGACTGCAGGAAGGACAACCCAGATACCGGTTACTATCGCCAATACTACCAAACAGTGTCTCGAACTGACTCCACGTCTTACCCTGGGACATCTCCAAATGATAAAGACAGCCTATCCAGTCACAGCAGAGCCCTTACGAGAATGTGAAACACAAGCAGCAACAACACAAAACCCTCATCTCATGCAAACCTGTGAAGTGAGTGTCACATCAGGCAAAACAGAGAGACCCAATCAGTGGGATCCCCCAATAAAGCTCGAACACCTAACTGAGGAACAGCAACAGGTAGTGCGACAGTTATTAAGAGAAGAGTGTAATGCTTTTGCCGCTGATGATAATGATGTTGGTTGCATTCCCTCACTGCATATGCATATTACACTGCATGACAAGACACCTGTGCAAAAGACGTACATCTCAGTGCCTAAACCACTCTTACAGGAAGTGAAAGAGTACCTCCAGGACCTGCTGAACAAAGGGTGGATAAGCAAATCGAGATCCCCTTACTCGCCAGTAGTATGTGTAAGGAAAAAGGATGGTAGCCTGAGACTATGCTGCGACTATCGAGAACTGAACCGCAAATCTGTACCCGATAGGCACCCCATTCCAAGAATCCAGGACATGTTAGACTCCCTGAGTGGCAGCTCTTGGTTTTCGGTCTTGGACCAAGGTAAGGCCTACCACCAAGGATTCCTTGACGCAGAGAGCCAACCATTGACAGCCTTTATTACACCCTGGAGGCTATACCAGTGGATCAGTGGATTCTGTTTGGCCTTAGTTCGGCCTCAGCTGAATTCCAGAGAAACATGGAAGCTTGTCTTGAAGGTCTACGTGATACCATCTGTCAACCCTACCTGGACGACAACCTTGTACATAGCTCTTCCTTTAATGACCATGTAAATCATATTCGTACAGTCCTCCAAAGATATCAGAAGCATGGAGTCAAGCTGAGTCCGCACAAATGTGAGCTGTTTAAAAAGAAAGTACGTTTCTTGGGCCGCATCGTGTCAGAAGAGGGATACTCGATGGATCCTGCTGAAATAGCACCTGTGCAGGCATTAAAGCTCAGATCACCAGCTACAGTAGGAGACTTGAGAAAGATGATGGGATTTCTTTCCTATTACAGGACATATATTCCTAATTTTTCTCGTCTGGCAAGACCTCTCTACCAGCTGATAGCCGTACCACCAAAGAGTATGTTACCTGTCGAGACAAAGGGAAAGAGAAAGAAACAAAGTAGAAAGTCAAAAGGACAGGTACCACCCAAAACACCCATAACCTGGACACAGACTCACCAAGATACATTGAATAACTTAATAGATCATTTAACACAGCCACCAATCCTTGCATACCCTGACCTGACGAAGCCATTTGTCCTCCATTGCGATGCATCACAGGATGGTCTAGGTGCAGTCCTGTATCAGAAAAGTAAAGAGAAGATGTCAGTGATTGCATATGGATCAAGAACACTTACACCACCAGAGAAAAACTACCACATGCATGCTGGAAAATTGGAATTTCTGGCTTTAAAGTGGGCGATTTGTGAACGCTTCAGAGATTACCTGTTCCATGTTCCACATTTTGAAGTATACACAGACAATAACCCCCTAACGTACATCCTCACAACAGCCAAACTTAATGCAACAGGACATCGCTGGGTCGCAGAGTTAGCTGACTTCAACTTCACCATCAGATATCGTCCGGCAGATGTAATGCAGACGCAGACGGTCTCTCAAGAATGCCACTAGACATTGATCAATACATGAAACTGTGCACAGAAGAGGTAAATCAAGGTGTCATCAGTGCTACAGTGCAAGGCGTAACATTACCTGTGAATGATGCTTCTCTATGGACAAGTGGAATCGATGTACAGGCCATGCAGCTAGTGGACGATAAAGTTTTACTGCCTTCCGAACTGCGTCTCTCTCTAGACCAGATAAAGCAATCTCAACAGCAGGACTCAGTCATTAGCCGTGTCCTGACGTTCAAAAGGAACAACAGTCGTCCATCTGGCCACACCCTCAGGAAAGAGCCGACGGATGTTAGGACTCTTCTGAAACAGTGGACAAGACTTTATTTGGATGAGGGAGGGGTCCTGTACAGAAGAGCAGGAAAGAGAAACCAACTTGTTTTACCGAGAGAACATCACCAAACTGTCTATAAAGAGTTACATCAAGAGATGGGAGTGGAGAGGACACTAGACTTAATACGTGAGAGATTCTACTGGCCTCAGATGCAAAAAGAAACTGAGAACTTTGTGATGCACGTGTGTAAATGCTTAAAAAGGAAGAAACCGCACAAGACCCCAAAAGCTCCATTGGTCCCAATTCAAACTACATACCCATTCCAGGTAGTGTCCATCGACTTTCTCCATCTCAAAACTTGCAAGAATGGATATGAATACATACTTGTAGTAATGGATCACTTCACCCATTTTGCTCAGGCCTATGCCACGAGAAATAAATCAGCAAAGACTGTGGTGCAACATGTTTTTGGAGATTTTGCTCTCAAGTTTGGCTTTCCTGAGAAAATCCATCATGATATGGGGAGGGAATTTGAGAACCACCTGATGGATCAGCTGCAGAAGACTTGTGGTGTACGCGGATCTCACACAACGCCCTATCACCCTATGGGAAATGGACAAGTTGAAAGATTCAACAGGACGCTCTTATCCATGCTCAGGACACTGAGTGATGTTGAGAAGGCAGACTGGAAAAATTCACTGTCTAAGGTAATCCATGCATACAATTGCACCCGCTGTGAAGCAACTGGGTTTTCCCCATATTATTTGTTATTTGGCCGCTCACCACGACTCCCCATCGATCTCATGTTTAACCTGCCATTGGATAAAAAACAACAGAATTATGCAGATTACGTGAGAAACTGGCAGACCCGGATGCAGGAAGCCTACGACATTGCATCAAAAACCGCAAACAGAGAGGCACGGTGTTGAACTATGGCCTGGCCACAGAGTGCTGCTTAGGAACCTCAGTAAAAGAGGAGGGCCGGGAAAGCTACGTTCACATTGGGAAGATTGTGTATACACTGTGATCAGCAGAAAGAGCCTTGACAGTCCCTATATGAAATCAAGCCTGAAAAGGGTGGACCAAGCAAGATAGTACACAGAAATCTTCTGCTACCCTGCGATAGTTTACCAGTAGAAAACCATGTATGTCAGAAACAGCAAAAGCGTAGGGTTGTGGGCAGAGTCAAGAAAAGTGATAAGCCAGAACAATACAACGACTCAGAGAGTGATGATGATGACAGATATGCACTGCGCTATCGGTTTCCACCAGGCTCAGACCATACTGAAACTGATACCACTCTAAATCCCGAGGCTGAACCATTCGAACCTCTAGCACAAAGAACAGAATCACCTGAGCACTTTTCTGTACATGAAGAAATGGAACACCAGGATATCCTGACAGCAGAGGAAGACAATATCTCACAGGCAGACAATATCTCTGAACAGGAGGATCGAGAAACAGAGGGTGAACAGGAGAGGACTCAATCATCCACTTACCCTCAACGACAGAGACACCAGCCGAAGATGTTGACTTATGATGCACTGGGAGAACCAACAGTGATACGGACAACCACAGAACTGAAAGAGTTAAGTTTACAGCCCACAGATGGACTGAACCTGTGGAGGCCCTGGGGATGAATTAAAGATAGGACAATAAATTAGAGACAAACAAAGGAGAAAATAGATAGAAAAGGATATATATATATATAGGTGACCTGTAAGTAAACAGAATAGGAAAAAAGTTGACAAGTTTTAGTGGATATGTGGCCGATACTGTTGGAGTCTAGATGTATGGTAAGACTTATCTATTATAGATAGGACTGTTTATATGCTTTAATTATGGGTAGTAAGGACAGAATAAATGCTGAAGTGCTTGGTCAGAAAATGTTACAATAGTAAGTTACCCTTTATTTTTCTAGAAATAAACCATGGTAAAAGGGGCTGACTAAATGAATGCACTTAATTAATGCTTACTGATAACCTACCTTTTGTCTTGTAGCAGAAACCAGGTCACCCAGGAACAATGATCCATTTGTCGTAAAATGTGGAAAAACATTTTTTTTCAAGTGGGGAGGTGTAGAGGAATGGAATTTAGTTACCTAGGACTTTGTTTTTTATGTTTAGCAGATGTAAATATACAGAATGTTTAGCTTTTTCATGCTTGCTATTTGTGCATTTAAATATATCATTGAGATCTGTGTGGGTTGGCGGGTGACGCTAGGGGGCGATAGAGAACAGCCTCACGCTTCATAGAGCATATGAAGAAGTCACACTGCCAGCTTCAGAGAAACACACGATAACTCACGTTTTCCTATGTGTTTATTGTTTATACAGGTGAGATCTGTGATATATCTGCACAAGCCACTGTTAATATAATGTTCATGTGTTTATATAATGTTCTACTGTGTGTTAATATGTAAACTAAAGCACAAATAATCGCATCAGCGATTCAAGGTCATATCGCGTGTGAGTTAGCCACCAGCCAAGATCGCACGAGGTTGAGACGAGACAATATAATGTGTTAAAGTGTGTAATAGTAATTGAGAGAGAGAGTAAATATATATGCAGTAGAACATGTATAATGTTTGGTTGTTAACTAATGTAGGTTACATTGGAAAAGTATAAAGGTTATGCCACCATTGTTTAATGGGTTTAAGTCATGGGCTATGCTGCAATATTATATTATGATGTGGCCTATGTATTTCATACTTGAATTGAAAATACTAATGTTTTCGTTTGTATTTGATCTTTAATCTGTAAGTTCAGTTTGTAAATGGAGAAGCATACGAGACATGTCTTTTGTGTATTGTCTGTTTAGAACACTTTATAGAGCATATGAAGAAGTCACACTGCCAGCTTCAGAGAAACACACACGATAACTCACACGTTTTCCTATGTGTTTATTGTTTATACAGTTTCGACAGCTGTGACAACAAAATAAACTGCTTTATGTGCCACCAGAAATCTCTCTCTTTTCTGTGTGTGTAACATTCACCATCATGCAACCATAGGCCCATACAACACTGCACACATTATTGCATTCCTGGACACCTTACATGACATGCTAACTGTTCAGAGATCAGAGCATACCCGATATGTCATCATATGGGAAATGTTAGTTTCCATAGGGCTGCTTTGGTCCGCAACTGGTTTACAGACCACCCATCCTTAATGGCACTCAACCTCCCTCCATACTCTCCATTCTTAAATTCCATCGAGGAGTTCTTCTCTGCCTGGCGCTGGAAAGTGTACGACCGTCATCCTCATCAACAGGTAGCCCTTTTACAGGCAATGGAGGAGGCATGTGGAGATATTGACCAGGCATCATGTCAGGCCTGGATACGGCATTCAAGGAGATATTTTCCCGGTGCCTTGGACTGGAGGATATTGCATGCGATGTGGCGAAATTTTGTGGCGGACCCAGAAAGACGACATGATGTAGGCTGATTGTCTTTTTTTTCTTTTTTTGTGAAATTACTATTTTGTGTTCTGACTTTGTCTTGGTTTTGATGAGTGTGAATAAACACCAATACTTGAAGTTTGGATCCCTGTATGTTTATATGACACTATGACAAAAGTATGACCTCAAATTGACATCTGTACACAGAGAAAGCAAAAGCCAGATGTGTTTTGTATTCATACCATCAGTGTGTAGTTGGCACATTGTGTGCTTAGTAGATGATGGCTTGTGTTTACTGTTTGATATGAAAACACCATTTTTACGAAGGTGTGAAGAGTTAATCTAGCTGTGTTCGCTTTTGCAAGAGAACTACAATGTTTTGATAATAGGGTGAAAGTTTTTCTTATTTGTGTGTAGAGGTTTGCAAAAATAGCCAATAGTTACAAAAAAATGTGCTTAAGCAATCAGAAAAAACTGTAATCAAGTCATTTTACTGCACCATTTTGAAAAAATATAAAGTCAAACATCTAAATGAAATAATTTAAAAATAAATACAGTGATAGTGTCAGGAAACCACCAGCCATGCCTCCCTCCTACTAATCACCTTTACCTGTCTTCAATCTACTCTCCGCTTTATAAGGAGCCCAGTTCCACTCGATCACCGTCAAATCTACAGTTCACACTGGCAATCATCCCTGGACTACCCGCATTACAGATTGTACCCGCATTACGGATTATCCCGATTTGCCGGTTTGTGCTTTTCCTCTAGCCCCTCTGCCTTGTGTATTCAAACTAATAAAGTGTCCGGTTTACATACACCGGTTTCCGACTCTTGGTCCATGCGTGACAGAAGATGCCATCAAAGAACTCGCTGCCGCTCTCCATGAGGCCTTCGCTTGGGCTTCTACCCGCGGGGTTTCCCCTTTCACTTCCAGCGGCCCGATGGCTCTTCCGGGTTCGCATTTACGGCTGAGTGCAACAGCCTTCTTATGCAAGTCAACCTTTATATAGAGATGCAACTGCACAAGTTTACCACCGACCAATCCCTGATAGCATTCCTGATCTCCTTACTCACCGGGAGGGCACTGTCCTGGCTGATAGCTATATGGAGCGCTAACGGCGCAGTAACCACATCATATGCGCTATTCACCAGCCACTTCACAGATGTGTTCTGCACTGACACTGGGGCCCTCATCACGATTGATCAGCTTCTTACCCTGCGCCAAGGGTCCTCCCAGCTCGCTGATTAAAGATTCCACTTCCTCACCCTGGCAGCCAGCAGTGGCTGGAACAAAACCGCTCTCCTCCACACCGTCCGCCCCGACCCCTACGACCGGCATTGAGTTCAGTTGATTTCGCCACAGAAGTCACTCACTTATCTAAGCTCCTGCTCTCATTACCCCATGCTGTCCCTTCTGGTCTCGGCTTTGTGGACTCTGGCTCCACAGGCAATTTCATCTTCCAGGACTGTCCAGACTGTCTAGCTGCAGCTGCATCAGGAAAGAGGGACACAAGAGTTGGCAGCACAAACCATCCAAGGGAGACCCCTGGGGCATGGCTGGGTGAAGTACTGTGCCTCGAAGGTCATCCTCCAGGTCAGCTTGCTCCATTGTGAGGAGATTCTGTTTCTTGTCCCCAAGAACTCCACAGCAAACGTTATCTTGGGATTCCCCTGTCTGGCACTACACGCACTGAAGTTTTCCTGTGTGATGACCTCAAATGGAGCAACCAGTGCAGGGAGCATTACCTTCACCACTGTCCCCATCCATGTCCCATCCTGATCTACCTACTGGCCATGCTAGTGGAAAGCCTGGAGGATTCGCTAAAAGGTAGAGATTCCTCCTGAGTACCGCTCACTCTTGAAAGTATTCAGCAAGCAGTTGGCGACTTGCCTGCCACTCCACCATCTGTGGGACTGCGCCATTAACCTGGTGCCGGACATAAAGCTGCCGAAAGGGCAAGTGTACCCGTTGTCGGTGCCGAACGCACAGCCATGATGGACTATGTCCAACAAGCCCTCCGGCAGGGCTTTGTCACTCCATCCTCCTCCCACGCAGCCTCCAGCTTCTTCTTTGTGGAGGAGCAGGAGGACTCCGACCCTGCATTGACTATCGCAATCTGAACTCGCAATTCGCTCCACTTCCCTACCCGCTTCCCCGGTCACAGCCACCTTAGAGGATCTACGGGGTGCGCGGATCTTCACGAAACTAGACCTCTGCAGTGCGCACAACCTGGTGCACATCCGCCATGTCGTATGGTCTTTTCATTTCTCCCGCAGTGTTCTAAACCTTCATGAACGAAGTGTTCATGAAGGTGTACATTGACCATACAATGATATCCTCATCTTCTTCCGAGACCCTAAAAAACACTGTGGCCACATCACCCAAATCCTAGCGGGGCTCCGGGAACACAACCTCTACCCCAACCCGGAAAAGTGCAAGTTCCACCGGCAGGAGGTGCAGTGCCTAAGCTATGTGACCAGTGAGCCTGGTATACAGATAGACCAGAGGAAGGTGAAGGCGGTGCAGGACTGGCCCCACCCAGGCACTCCCAAAAAGTTTCAGTGCTTCCTAGAATTCGCCAACTTATACAGACGGTGTATCCAGGGCTTCAGTCTGGTCACTGCCTCGCTTACCTCCCTCCTGAAGGGGAAAGCCAAGACTCTTGCATGGACCCCAGAGGCTGAGCAGGCATTCCAGGAGCTAAAGAGGAGGTTCAGTGTTACCCCCATTTATCGTGGAGGTCCCGGGCTCGGGCTACCCTGGTGGGAGATAGACTCTTCTTCTGGCCCAAGCTCACTACTGGTGGCCCGGGATGAGCAGGGATGTTGCACACTACATCCAGGGCTGCCCTGACCCTGTGATATCAAGACCCTACAACACTTATCCGCAGGAAAGCTGGTACCCCTGCCCATTTCGCAGCGATGGTGGTCCCACCTGGGGGGGGATTTTGACACTGATCTGCCCAGCTCGGACGGCAACATATGCACCTTAGTGGCTGTGGATTGATTCTCAAAGGCCTGCAAGCTGGTTTGCCTCCAAGGCCTCCCCACGGCCCTAGAGACTGCAGAGACCCTTTTCCATCACATCTTCCGGAACTTTGGCCTGCCAGAGGAGATTTTGTCCAACCGGGGTCCCCAGTTCATGTCCCAAGTTTGAAAGGCTTTCGTCCGACTCCTAGGGTTCATTGTGAACCTGTCTTCAGTATATCACCCACAGACCAAAGGGCAGGCAGAGCAGAAGATACAGAAGCTGGGACGCTACCTCTGGTTGTACTGTAACTGAGACCAAACCACCTGGAACTGCTTCCTTCCCTGGGCCGAATATGTGCAGAACTCCCTGTGCCAGGACGTCACTGGCCTAACCCTGTTCCAGTGCGTGCTAGGCTTACAGCTGCCTGGACGGATGAACCCTCTCACGTCCCAGCCCTAGATTCAACCTGCCTCCTAGGTACCGCATACACCCATCCTTCCTTGCACCCGGAGGTCTCCATAGATCCTCCTACCCTGGAGATGCTGTTGGTCTACTTGGTCTGGGAGATTCTGGACTCGAGACGTAGGGGTTCTGCCCTGGAGTACCTTGTGGAATGTGAGCGGTACAGACAGGAAGAATGATCGTGGGTCGCCAAACAGGACGTGCTGGACCCAGCACTCCTGGAGGAGGTTCACACTGGCCACCCTCAGTTAAGTACAACCTATGTTTAGAAAATTCTATATTACATTTAAAACACACACACACAAACACAAACACACACTCTCACATACATACACACACACAAACTTACATACACATCTGTATTATCCAAATAGGGTCTTACATTTTTTTTTTTACTATTTTGTAAATGTTTTCTTTTTTTGTATTTCATTTACTAAATGTAATCAATATAATAAAAAATATGTATTGGAATTTTTTTGTATTTTTTTAAAATAAAATATCATTGTAAATAATATTTAACCAAGCAGGCATTTTATTTTAAATTTGTTAAAAATTTAAACTTTGGATGTTTACTAATGTTAATAATAAACTGCATAAATAAAAACCACACTGTCTGCGATCCTCCAGCACTGCTCGACTGGTACCACCTTCTCTCAGAATGAGAGGTAAGAACACTTCAAGGCTCTTCTCTGTTCTGGCACCGAGGTAGTGGAATGAACTTTCCCTAGATGTCCATACAGTGGAGTCCCTGACTATCTTCAAGCGACTATTGAACACCTACCTCTTCCTGAAACACTTAAATTAGCACTTTCCAAGTTTGCTTTGTAGAACTCACCAGTTATATTTATATTAAGCTGTAATTGTCAGGAATCCCCCTGCCATGCCCCCTTCGGTGGCTGTCAAACCTTGGTGTGTCAGGAAGAGCCCTGCTCCTTCGCTCTTGCGTGCCCCGCCCACACGGAGCTCATCGCAATCGGGCTACATTCAGAACACCTGAAACCTGTTCCAAGCTCGCATCGCACCGCCTATATAAACCCCACATTCATTATATGTTCATGCGTGGTCGTGTAGGTTCATGGTGGTGTGTGGTCGTGTGTATGCTGGTCCTGCTACATACCTTCTCCTCCCGGACTCCTCGCGCATTCCACGGCTGCGTTTACCTTCCCCAGCGCACCTCGGACTACCAACGCTTTTCCGTCGCTTCCTCCGCGCCACGCTTCCTCCATAACACACCGTGGCTGTTATTATTGGACTGCTGTTTGCCGGATTGTCCCGATCTACTCGGGTATTTTGTGTTGGCTCTGCCTTTTGTTAAAATAAAGTTTCTCTTTGCCGTTACTCCGGCTTCCGCCTCCGTACCTCGCCTAACAGTAATCTTGTGTACCAGTGTAGATTTATTCATTGCTAGAGACTCAAAGCACTTTTGTACGTCGCTCTGGATAAGTGCATCTGCTAAATGCTGCAAATGCAAACGTTTGCATTTCTTCCCCCATAACCTTTCCGAAATTTAACCAAACTTTGACTTATAAACCGAGACTGAGCCATGAATATTGTGTACCGTTACACCCCTCATATATACACATAACTTTACATTATGACCACCTGCCTAATATTGTTAGGTAACCCTAACCCTAACCCTCTTTTTACTTCCAATCCAGTCCAGACCCGTTGAGCATTAACAGCATCAACTTCAGCTATTTGGCTTATGATTTTTAGCAGTGTAACACCCTTGTAACAAAACAAAGATGAAATCTAATTTAATGAATGTTTTTCTGCCTTATGTTTTGTTTTACTTGGAAAATTTAATTTAATTTAAAATAATCTAAAATAAATCAGCACATTATTTCATCTTTTCATCAGCAAAACTTAAAATAATACTAAATGGACATTTTAATAAACAGTAAAGATTGTTGAAAAGGGCAGTGTAGATTTATACAGAATACAGTATCTCACAAAAGTGAGTACACACCTCATATTTCAGCAACCATTTTAGTATCTTCTCAAGGAACAAAACTATAGGAATGAAATTTGGATATATTTTAAAATCCCACATTTCACTATGGCTTCATCCCCTCAGTAACTGCACCATGACTTTACTGCCCCCTGTTGGTGGATTTTAGAGTCACCCCAGCAGTGATGAACTTTCACACACACAGAACTTTGTTGTGGATTGATTTTGGTCTCAGAGCTGCGAATGTGATGGAGCACGAGTGAGATCATAAAATCTGCTTTAATGAATGTTTTTCTGCCTGATTTTATTTTGGAAATAATTAATTCAAAAATAATCTAAAATACATCTTTTTAACCTTTTTATTTAATAAATTAAATAAATTAGTTTTTTTTTAAACAGTAAAAATGGTTTAACCCTCTGGAGTCTGAATTGCCGCCAGCGCCCAAACATGCTTTTTTTTCAGATGCCAGCAAAAAGAGCTGAAACTGCTCGGTCATATTTGATCAAAAATGTCAAAGTAATACATAATTTAAATCTGTAAAGGGTCTACTTTCATTTGTGTATGCTCACTACATGACATAAAAAATGAATAAAATAGTCAGGGTGCGCCGTCTGTCGCCTTTGTCTGCGTAAAAAAAAAGAATGGGCCAGAATCACTCCTGAGCAATGCAGACGACTGGTCTCTCCATACAAGAGGCATCTAGAAGCTGTAATCACCAACAAACACTTTTCTAGTATTTAATAAAGTGTGTTCAATACTTATTCCCCGTGTCATTTCACTTTATTTATTATGACTCAACTTGTAAATGTTCTAAATCCGTTGTATGAATTCAATATTTGCAATATTTAATTCAATAGCCCACTTAGAAATCCTGAAATTACTGATCAAAATGCTGATGTATCAAATACTTATTTTCCCCGCTGTATCTATGTGAGCAACTGTTCTCTTTGATGAAGATATACAAAACACCATTTAGGAGTCTAGAACACCTTCACTCAATCCTGAGGATTTCCTCAGCTCAGAGTCTAAACCCAGACATGATGCTCAGCTCAAAGCCTAAACCCCAGACATGATGCTCAGCTCAAAGCCTAAACCCAGACATGATGCTCAGCTCAAAGCCTAAACCCCAGACATGATGCTTAGCTCAGAGTCTAAACCCAGACATGATGCTCAGCTCAAAGCCTAAACCCCAGACATGATGCTCAGCTCAAAGCCTAAACCCCAGACATGATGCTCAGCTCAAAGCCTAAACCCCAGACATGATGCTCAGCTCAAAGCCTAAACCCCAGACATGATGCTTAGCTCAGAGCCTAAACCCCAGACATGATGTTTAGCTCAGAGCCTAAACCCCAGACATGATGCTTAGCTCAGAGCCTAAACCCCAGACATGATGTTTAGCTCAGAGCCTAAACCCAGACATGATGCTCAGCTCAGAACCTAAACCCAGACATGATGCTCAGCTCAAAGCCTAAACCCCAGACATGATGCTCAGCTCAAACCCTAAACCCCAGACATTGATGCACTTGCATCTAAGAAGAGTCTGACTTCAACCAATCAGAGTTAATCAGAGTGGAACAAACTGAGCTTGATTCAATGTTGTCTTTATGCACTTTTTCTACTCCAAGGCATGAACTGTTAATAGTTGAAATATTGCCTATTTTTAATTTAAGGAAATTATTAATATTTTTGGTTGTTTGGTTGTTGGCCTGAGAAAAAAAATCACATTTAAAAGGATGTGTGTTCTATTTCAAATGTAATTTCTCGAGTTTAGATTAGATTAGATTCAACTTTATTGTCATTACACATGAACAAGTACATGGCAATGAAATGCAGTTTGGGTCTAACCAGGGTGCAATAACAGCAAATGCAGGATTTACAGTTTTTACATGAATTACATAAGTTAAATAGAATTTAATATAGGACTATAAACAGTAATTTACAGATGTATATGTACTATAAATATACAGATTAATATATATCTACTATGAATATGAATATACAGATGAATATATGTGTATTATGAATATAATATACAGGTGGATAGATATGTACTATGAACATTAATGTACAGATGAGTATATATGTACTATTGACATGATTCACAGATTACTATAAACAGATTTACAAAAGGATGTGAACGGTGAACATAATATATTGTAATTACTATAAACAGAAGAACGGGTATATATACAGTGGTAATAAGTTAATGGTGAGCAGCAATACTAAGTAGTGCGCAAATAAGCATAGTTTTTTGTAACAGTCACAGTTTTGTGTAACAATTTTGTGTAACAAGAGTAGGTGTGCAAATGACCATGAGTTTTTGTGCAGACAGTCCGTTAGCGACATAACGAAGTGTGAGGTGTGGGGGGGAAATGAGGTAGTGTATCAGCGAGGGGCAGAGTTCAGTAAAAAGACAGCTCTAGGAAAAAAACTGTTCTTTAGTCTGCTGGTCCTGGTCCGGAGGCACCTGAAATGCCTGCCAGAGGGCCAGGATGCTTTCTACCGCGCAGCGGTAGAAGTTCACCAGGATAACCGAGGAGAGCTGATTTTTCTTAAGTGTCCTCATTTATTTAATGGTCCACAGTTACAATAGTTGAATTTAGATTTTTCTGCATCGTGTACCAAGACATACCGCATTGTTAAACATTTCTTATTTAACAAAATGTACTAAAATAATGTTGCTGCAAAACTGCACACTGTCACTGTCTTGTGTTCTGGTCAGTCAGAAGGCAGTGGTGCTCAGGTGCTTCAGGTGTTGAATTGGCCTGCAGTATTTGTCTGTATTGTTTGACAGATTACTGAGTGTGTGTCAGGCTGAAGACGCGGAAGCAGAAGTAACTCAATCATGCTTTAATTTAGAATTTAGAATTCAAAATACACACCAGTCAGGAAGAACTATAAACAAAGTAATCCGCTCGGGACGAGTAATCCAAAGGAAAGCGATATCCGAAAATGAAAGTAACTCCACAGCAAAGAGTAATCCACATAGGAGACAGACGGAGTCAGGAGACGGAGTCAGGAGACGGAGTCAGGAGACGGAGTCAGGAGACGGAGTCAGGAGACGGAGTCAGGAGACGGAACCAGCGGGGAATGCGGGCGGTCGAGGCTCCACGGGAATCACCAGCATGACATTTAAGAACCGACAGCCTGTGACTCGAGAACGTGAGTTTATATAGTCCTTTTCTTAACGCGTCACAGCTGTCAGGATTCAAAGCCGGCGCGACATAGCGAAGGCAGCATGACAGCTACTGAGGGGGGGCGTGGCAGGTGGATCCCTGACAGTGTGTTTCTTTAATGATGGTTTATTTATCGACTCACTAGCTTTAGTCCTCCATGCTTGTTAGTGGAACACAGACAGAGACGTGTCTTTTAGGAGATCTGAACATCATCTTAAATTCATCCTCTCGAGTGTTGATATTTTCCTGAAAGCAGGATTTTATATTTGTAATTTGTTTTTAGAAATGCGATCAGTAATCATTTTACTGTCATTGTGTAGAAACACACATCATCTTTACAGCCACTTAATGTAATAAAGTAAAGAAGAAGCTTCAGTTAAGAAGCTGAGGTCAGTGAGGGATGAATAGATGCTGAGAGAAGAACAGATCTGACACTTTCCCCAGCTGAGGGGTTTTTACCTGATGCACAGTGTGGTTACTACACCAACAGCAGATGTACACAAACAATAGTGTCCTTTTATCACTTTTTTAGTGCTTTCAGTGCTTGAGCTTCTAAACAGATCACACACACACATTAAATATAAAATGATCTAAAATGATAGAAGATGTAAAAGAACATTTCTTCCTCACTCTGATGTTTATTATTTTAATTAATGATCTTTAATGTAAAAGCTGTGATCAGTTTAATTATCAAATGTGATCAACACTTCCTTTGAGTTTCACACTGACCTGCACTTTCCTGTTCTTATTTAGCACAGTGTAATTTCCTCTCCTGTTTGTGTGTGTGTGTGTGTGTGTGTGTGTGTGTGTGTGTGTGTGTGTGGTTTTAACAACAACAGCAGCAGCAGATAGAAATAGGAATGAGTTTTCCATTGTGGTTTCTGTTCTTGACCCTTCAGAGTTGTTTCTTTTCCTCCATCAGTGTTTTCAAACAGAACAATCTGCAGATACACACAATTATTTAAACACAACTCAATTCAGTATAATTCAGTAATCTTTAGAAATCTTGATCTAACTGTTTAAAATCATCCATTTTTAATACAATAAAATATAATATACAGTGCCTTGCGAAAGTATTCGGCCCCCTTGAACTTTGCAAACTTTTGCCACATTTCAGGCTTCAAACATAAAGATATGAAACTGTAATTTTTTGTGAAGAATCAACAACAAGTGGTACACAATCATGAAGTGGAACGAAATTTATTGGATATTTCAAACTTTTTTAACAAATAAAAAACTTAAAAATTGGGTGTGCAAAATTTTTCAGCCCCCTTAAGTTAATACTTTGTAGCGCCATTTTTTGCTGCGATTACAGCTGTAAGTCGCTTGGGGTATGTCTCTATCAGTTTTGCACATCGAGAGACTGAAATTTTTGCCCATTCCTCCTTGCAAAACAGCTCGAGCTCAGTGAGGTTGGATGGAGAGCATTTGTGAACAGCAGTTTTCAGTTTTTTCCACAGATTCTCGATTGGATTCAGGTCTGGACTTTGACTTGGCCATTCTAACACCTGGATATGTTTATTTGTGAACCATTCCATTGTAGATTTTGCTTTATGTTTTGGATCATTGTCTTGTTGGAAGACAAATCTCCATCCCAGTCTCAGGTCTTTTGCAGACTGCATCAGGTTTTCTTCCAGAATGGTCCTGTATTTGGCTCCATCCATCTTCCCATCAGTTTTAACCATCTTCCCTGTCCCTGCTGAAGAAAAGCAGGCCCAAACCATGATGCTGCCCCCACCATATTTGACAGTGGGGATGGTGTGTTCAGGGTGATGAGCTGTGTTGCTTTTACGCCAAACATAACGTTTTGCATTGTTGCCAAAAAGTTCGATTTTGGTTTCAGCCGAAAAGAGCGCCTTCTTCCACATGTTTGGTGTGTCTCCCAGGTGGCTTGTGGCAAACTTTAAACGACACTTTTTATGGATATCTTTAAGAAATTGCTTTCTTCTTGCCACTCTTCCATAATGGCCAGATTTGTGCAGTATACGACTGATTGTTGTCCTATGGACAGAGTCTCCCACCTCAGCTGTAGATCTCTGCAGTTCATCCCGAGTGATCATGGGCCTCTTGGCTGCATCTCTGATCAGTCTGCTCCTTGTATGAGCTGAAAGTTTAGAGGAACGGCCAGGTCTTGGTAGATTTGCAGTGGTCTGATATTATCGCTTGCACAGTGCTCCTTCACTGTAAAAACATTTTATCTAGTCAAGACTTACAATCTTATTTATAGCCATAAAATCATAATCTTGTTTTAAGAATAAATTACTATGCAAGAGCAGATTATGTAAGATTATTATGATTGTTTTATGAATATTTATCTTTATTTTCTTAAGTAGTTAGTAAATCTTAAAGTTAGTGATTGTTAGGCGCGGTGCGGAGGCGGAAGCCGGAGTAACGGCAAACAAACTTTATTTAGCAAAAGGCAGAGCCAACACAAAATACCCGTGTAGATCGGGATAATCCGGCAAACGACAGTTCAAAGATAACATCCACGGTGCGTTATGGAGGAAGCGCGGCACGGGGGGGAAGCGACGGAGAAGCGTCAGTAGTCCGAGGTGCGTTGGGGAAGACAAACGCGGCCGTGGAGTGAGCGAGGAGTCCGGGCGAAGAAGGCATGTAGCGGGAGAAGCACAAACGCGAACACACACCAGCATGAACCTACACGACCACGCATGAACGTACAATAACGTACCGGGAGTGTGGGTGAGTGAGTGGTTTATATGGAGGCAGGGAATGAGTGGATAATGCGCTTCAGCTGTGCGTGATTTGCGCTGCACGCTTGGGAGCGCGCAGAGGCAAAGGCAGCCTCTGAAGGAGGCGTGGCAGGTGGATTCCTGACAGTGATCTAATCTGCAAAGTAAGCTAATTTTCTGTCAGAGACAGAATTTCAGGGCAGCCTTGTATGTTTAAAGATTGTATTTTAGCTATAATAACTTGTTTTGCTCAATAATCACACTTGACTCTTGTCTTAAGGTTGCCCAGTAAAAAAATGTTTAATAATCACTTGACTTGTTCATTATTTATTACAAATCTTGGTTTTGTGTCATCATCAATCATTTATGTACAACCCATTTATTAATTACAATTTATTAATTTCCAGTTTTAAGTGCAATTGCATAATTCAGACAAAAATATTAGGGTATCCAAATCATGAGAGGGATGCCACAGCTTTATATAACAAAGCCATTACAGAGTGGAAAGACTTCATTGGAAAGTAATTTATTGGTAATTACTGGGAAGTAGTAGGGCTACTGAAGGGAGAAATGGCACAGCCATTATCAGAGCCCTGGTAAAATGTATGTGGGTGGGGAGTCATGTTCTGTCATAAGTAAATGTTAAAGTAAATTCAGTGAGTTTAACTCTTGTGTGTGTGTGTGTGTGTGTGTGTGTGTGTGTGTGTGTGTGTGTGTGTCTATTTAGAAGACTTGTATGTTTTTGTTCTTTTTGGGGTTCTTTTTATCCAGGTGGGTGAGAGCTGAATAAAGAGCTGTGGAAACTGCATCCTCTGTTGACCTGTTCGGGCGATAAGCAAACTGGTATGGGTCCAGTGTAGGCCCGCAGTGAGGTGATTCAGTACCAGTTTCTTAAAGCACTTCATAGCAATGGGGGTGAGTGCAACTGGGCGAAAGTCATTCAGGCATTCAGCAGCTGAGTGCTTAGGCACTGGAATGATAGTAGTGGTCTTTAGGCATGTAGGAACTGTGGCTTGGGCCAGTGACAGGTTGAAAATGTCAGTAAAAACCTCTGCCAGTTGTCCAGCGGTCCTAGATGGTTGATGCGGGTTTAGCCATAGCTTAGCCCTGATGCCGCCTCGTTTTTGCCGCCGGCACTGTGGTCTCACTGTCGGCCGAGCTGGATCAGCGGTCTCACTGTCGGCCGAGCTGGATCAGCGGTCCGCGGTGTTCGGGCGATTTCCCGAGGGAGTTCAAAGTTGGTTGAAAGTCCGTATCTGTGAGTGTAGCCGATGTCTAATAATGCTTGTCGGCTGTATGAGATGTGTGCAAGCCTGTTCTGAGTAAATAAACTTGCTGTTGATGGAGAAATTGCTACTAAATCGCAAAATCTGGAGAGACGCTGGGCCTCGCGTTGTGCACGCGCCGCCATCTTGGTATAGCTCTGGTATTAAGATCTTTTCACACAAATTAAGAAAAGCAAACTTTAAAAAAAAGAATTAACAACTTCGTTTTAAGTAAATTACACTAAATATACTGCCTCAAATAAGTATCTTAATTCTATGTTTTTTAAAGGCTTGGCATGTTTTCTTATTTTAAGAAATCTTATCAAGTGCAATTATCTTACTGCACTGGCAGATAATTTGACTTATTTCTAGTCTATATCTTCTTAACTAATGCATTTATTTCTTGTATCTAGACAGTTATTTTTTGCAGTGTTGGGATGTTTAAAGCTTGGGAAATCTTTTTGTATCCAAATCCAGCTTTAAACTTCTCCACAACAGTATCTCGGACCTGCCTGGTGTGTTCCTTGTTCTTCATGATGCTCTCTGCGCTTTAAACAAACCTCTGAGACTATCACAGTGCAGGTGCATTTATACAGAGACTTGATTACACACAGGTGGATTCTATTTATCATCATTAGTCATTTAGGTCAACATTGGATCATTCAGAGATCCTCACTGAACTTCTGGAGAGAGTTTGCTGCACTGAAAGTAAAGGGGCTGAATAATTTTGCACGTTTTTTATTTGTTAAAAAAGTTTTAAATATCCAATAAATTCCGTTCCACTTCATGATTGTGTCCCACTTGTTGTTGATTCTTCACAAAAAATTATAGTTTCATGTTTATGTTTGAAGCCTGAAATGTGGCAAAAGGTCGCAAAGTTCAAGGGGGCCGAATACTTTCGCAAGGCACTGTAAATACATTTTATTTTTATTTAAATGATAAATAAATGATCAATCTGTCCATCACCACTGCAAACAGGAAAGGGCTCAGGGCCGATCCTTGATGCAGTCCAACCTTCACTTTGAACCAGTCTGTCGTTCCTACTGCACACTTCACTGCTGTCACACTGTCCTCATACATGTCCTGCACCACCCTCACATACTTCTCTGATACACCTGACTTCCTCATACAATACCACAACTCCTCTCTCTCCACCCTGTCGTATGCTTTCTCTAAAAATGTGAGGGTCAAAAGATAGACTTGAGTCAAAGATGACTCCTAGATTTTTTATTTTGGTTTGTACTTCCAGAACAGAGCTGTCTACGTTTAGGGATAATGAACCAGCTTTGCGAAGCTGGTGAGGGGTGCCAATAAGCAAGACCTCTGTCTTATCACTATTGAGGCACAAGAAGTTTTAAGACATTCATGTTTTTATCTCAGCAATACAGTGTGTTAAAAAAGAAAGGTCCAAATGTTGATTAGGCTTAGAGTGAATATAAATCTGAGTATCGTCCGCATAAAAGTGATAATTTAGCCCAAGTGTTCTTAAGAGCAATCCAAGCGGATATATGTATATGCTAGAAAGTAAGGGGCCTAAGATGGAACCCTGAGGAACACCCGTACAGACAAAACCAGTCACACAACCATCCACTCATGTTGTTAGAAAGGCAGTAGCTGCGACCAGAGCTCCGATGTATGTACCGTCTTTGCCTCAACAGGCCAGTATTACAACATAGATCATAAGCATCTTTGTGTAACCTGTAGTTCTGTTTTAAGTTGAGCAACTGATGTGCGGTGTACCTTAAAACCATAATCCGTGTGGCTAGAACCACAACAGATCCACAACAGCAACAGGATAGACTCTTTCGATGTAGCTCCAGGGACCACCAGAGAATGCAGACAGGTAAGAGCAATAATCCAGGGAGAGTGAAGAAGACCCGCGACATTACTAAAATACGTTTTAAAATCAGCAGGTTAACTCCAACATCAACAGAGAAACCAAACAAACGGCAAAAGGAGCGGCAGCCAAAACGCGCCAGCGTACCCGATCAAACCGGAAACCCATATCTAACTTTGGGTTTCCCAGTGTTTTTGTGTCGTTCTCAATACTTCTCCATCCACATTCTCAAAGCAAATAAGGCATCTGTGGTGCTCTTTCTTGGCATGAAACCATACTGTTGCTCACAGATGGTCACCTCTTCTCTCAGCCTGGCTTCCACTACTCTTTCCCATAACTTAATGGTGTGACTGATCAACGTTTTTCCCCTGTAGCTACTGCAGATCTGCACATCTCCCTCTTTCCTACAGATCGGTACCAGCACAACCCTTCTCCATTCCTCAGGCATCTTCTCACCTTCCAGAATCTTGTTTTGAAAAATCTGATTAAAAACTCCACTAGCATCTCTCCTAGACATCTCCATGCTTCTACCGTATGCCATCTAGTTCATCCGACTTTCCACTCTTCATCCTGTTAATCGCTGCTCTCACTTCCTCCTTACTAATCCTATCCACTTGCTGCTTCACCATCTCCACACCATCCAACCTTATCTCTCTCTCATTTTCCTCATTCATCAACTGCTCAAAATACTCCTCCACCTTCTCAACACACTCTCCTCACTAGTCAACACATTTCCATCCTTTACTTCTCTAACTTGCAGCACATCCTTCCCAGCTCGGTTCCTCTGCCTGGCCTGCCTTGACCCCAGATACCTGAACTCCTCCACCTTCTCCACCTCTTCTCCCTGCAACTGCACCACTCCACTGCCCTCCCTCTCATTCACACACATGTACTCTGTCTCACACCTACTGACTTTCATTCCCCTTCTCTCCAGCGTGTACCTCCACCTCTCCAGGCTTTTCTCAACATGCTCCATACTCTCACCACAAATCACAATATCATCCACAAACATCATAGTCGAGGGAGACTCCTGTCTGACCTCCTCCTTTAACCTGTCCATTATTACTGCAAACAGGAAAGGTCTCATAGCCGATCCTTGATGCAATCCACCTCCACTTTGAACCAGTCCGTTGTTCCTACTGCACACTTCACTGCTGTCCTCATACATGTCCTGCACCACCACCACCCACCACATATTTACTTCCTCATACAATACCACAACTCCTCTCTCCACTCTGTCGTACGCTTTCTCTAAATCAACAAACACAAAATGCAACTCCTTCTGTCCTTCTCTATACTCCTCTATCAACATTCTCACAGCAAATAAGGCATCTGTGGTGCTCTTCTTTGGCATGAACTGTTGCTCACAGATTGTCACACCTTCTCTCAGCCTGGCTTCCACTACTCTTTCCCATAACTTCATAGTGTGACTGATCAACTTAATCCCTGATCCCCTGTAGGTCTGCACATCTCCCTTATTCTTAAAGATCAGTACCAGCACACTCCTTCTCCATTCCTCAGGCATCTTCTCACCTTCCAGACTCTTGTCGAACAACCTGGTAAAAACTCCACTGCATCTCTCCTAAACATCTCCATGCTTCTACTGGTATGTCATCTGGTCCAACTGACTTCCCACTCTTCATCCTCTTAATCGCTGCTCTCACTTCCTCCTTACTAATCCTATCCACTTCCTGCTTCACCATCTTCACATCATCCAACCTTCTCTCTCTCTCATTTTCCTCATTCATCAGCTGCTCAAAATACTCCCTTCACCTTCTCAACACACTCTCCTCACTAGTCAACACATTTCCATTTCCATCCTTTATTGCTCTAACTTGCAGTACATCCTTCCCAGCTCGGTCCCTCTGCCTGGCCAATCGGTACAAATCCTTTTCTCCTTCCTTAGTGTCCAAACTCTCATATAGCACCCCATATGCCTTTTCCTTGGCTTTCACCACATCCCTTTTTACCTCAAATCAAATCAAATCAAATCAAATTTTATTTGTCACATACACATACATACAGGGTACGACATGCAGTGAAATGCTTTTAACGACGGTCCGGCATGAGGGAATAAAAAAAAGGGTAAAAAAGGGGGATAAAAATATAAATATAATAACAAAATTTAAAGAAAAATATAGTAAGAAAAGGCAGATAAATAAAGATATCAGGATATCAGGATATCTAAATCAGGATATCTAAATATATATGTATATATACATACATTACATATATACTTATATATACACATACACGGAAAATATTTTATGGCAGTGTGCAGTTAACCAGTAAACAACAGTAAACATTAAACGAGTTAGGCATGTTTTTGATTGTCCATAAGTGTCCATGTGCAGTAAGGTGTGGTGTAAAGTGTCCTTGTGCGGAATGTTAGGCATGTTTTTGATTGTCCATAAGTGTCCATGTGCATTAAGGTGTGGTGTAAAGTGTCCTTGTGCGGAATGGTGTGGTATAAAAAAAAAGAATATAAGAAATATGAAATAAATATGAAAAGAAAATGAAAATATGAAAAGTAAAGTGCACTGTGCTGTGCAGGTCCAGTGTATAATGTGCCGTAGCACGAAAAGTGTGATTGTGCAGGGGAAAAAGTGTGATGATGGAGAATGGGCCAGTTCTTAGATCCTGGATGTTTCCTGGTTTAAACTCCGAATGGCCTGCGGAAGAAGCTCCTCCTCATTCTCTCTGTGGTCGCTTTCAGGGAGCGGAAGCGTTTCCAACGCAACAGAGAAAAGAGTCCATTGTTGGGATGGCTGAGGTCCTTCACGATTTTCCTGGCTCTGGTCCTGCACCGCATGCTGTAGATGTCCTGCAGGTCAGGAGCTCGGTGTGGATGGTACGTTCAGCTGAACGCACCACCCTCTGGAGGGCTCGTCTGTCCTGCATGGTGCTGTTCCCGAACCAGGAAGTGATGCTACCCGTCAGAACACTCTCAATGGTGCAAGTGTAAAAAGTCTTAAGCACCTGAGAGGGTAGTTTAAAGTCCCTTAAGCGTCTCAGATGGTACAGACGCTGCCGGGCCTTCTTCACCAGGGTGTTGATGTGACAGGACCAAGACAGGTCCTGTGTGATGTGAACACCCAGGTACCGGAAACTGTCCACTCTTTCCACTGGAGTCCCGCAGATGTTTAGCGGTTGGTATGACCGCTCCTGCTTCGTGCTGAAGTCCACGATCAACTCCTTAGTCTTGCTGACGTTCAGGAGAAGGTTGTTCTCCTGGCACCATCTCTCCAGGTTTTTAACCTCCTGTAGGTAGGCCGTCTCGTTGTTGTTGGAGATCAGGCCCACCACAACGGTGTCGTCAGCAAACTTGATGATGGATGTGGAGTTGGAAGTGGCCACACAGTCATGTGTGTACAGCGAGTACAGCAGGGGGCTCAAAACACAACCCTGGGGGGCTCCAGTGCTGAGGGTGAGGGTGGATGAGGTGTGTTTTCCCACCCGTACAGCTTGTGGTCTGTCCGTCAGGAAGTTAGAGATCCATTGACACAGCGGCAGGCTGAGTCCCAGGACCTCCAACTTAGAGGTGAGTGTGGAGGGAATTATGGTGTTGAACGCTGAACTGTAGTCCACGAACAACATCTTTGTGTAATTCCCGTTTCTTTGGTCCAGGTGGCTGATAGTTGTGTGGAGAAGATGTGCAATTGCGTCCTCAGTCGAACGGTTCTGACGGTACGCAAACTGTAGTGGGTCCAGTGTGACCGGTAGTGAGGCAGTGATGAAGTCTCTGACCAGTCTCTCAAAGCACTTCATTACTACTGAGGTCAGAGCTACAGGGCGATAGTCATTTAGGCAGGCGGGCTGGGGTTTCTTCGGGACAGGGACAATAGTGGACTGTTTAAAACATGAGGGGACAACAGACTGTTCCAGAGAGGTTGAATATCTCAGTGAACACCGGTGCTAGCTGGTCAGCGCAGGCTTTCAGAACCCGACCTGTGATTCCATCTGGTCCTGCTGCCTTCCTGGTATTCACTCTCTTGAATGCCCTCCTCACGTCATGCTCTGAGATGATGAATGTGTTTACCTCTCTGGCTCTCTCAGCGTGCATGCTGGTTGTGCCACTAGCGCCGCTAGCGTGGTTAGCTGCAGCCTCGAAACGTGCGTAAAAGGTGTTTAGCTCGTCTGCCAGAGAAGCGTCCGCATTCACCATTCTGGAAGATGGTGTTTTATAGTCCGTTATTGTCCTTAGTCCCTGCCACAGGCTCCTTGAGCCACCTTGTTGGAACTGTGACTCCAGTTTCCTCCCGTAGCGCCGTTTGCATCCTTCACCGCTCTGCGAACACTGTAGGATGCAGCCTTGTACTCCTCCATGTCCCGGTGGCGAGCCCGTGTTGTAGGCAGCGGGCGGGATCTCAGGCGTCGCGGATGGTTTTATCCACCCACGGCTTCTGGTTAGGAAACGTTCTGATAGTGGTTTTGCACCGTATCATCCGTTAGTTTCGATGAATCCCACAACCGCTTCCGTAAACACGTTGGCGTCATCAGAGCTGCGCGAAACATGTCCCAGTCTGCGTCATCCAAAGCGTCCTGCAGAGCGGCCACCGATTGGTCAGTCCAGCGCGACCTCCTCTGAACCGGAGCTTCCTGTTTCAGCCTTTGTTTGTAAACAGGCATGAGGAAGATGGCAGCATGGTCCGATTTCCCAAACGGTGGACGTGATTGTGCCTTGTAGCTGTTCTTACATGTTGTGTAGCAGTGATCCAGTGTTCTTTCGCCCCTGGTGGGGCAGGTGATGTGCTGATAAAAGTTCGAGTGCGCGCTTGAGGTTGGCACTGTTGAAATCTCCGACCACAATGAGCGCAGCGTCCCGATGCTGTGTTTGTTGTTGCGTTAATGACTCATGTAAGTCCCATACTGCAGTGTCCGTGTCCGCTTGAGGTGGAATATAAACGGCACTGACTATGACCGAGCTGAATTCCCGAGGTAGATAGAAGGGCCGACATTTGATGGTCAGTAGTTCCAGGTTTGGTGTGCAGGAGCGTGAAAGAGGAACAATGCTCGCTGTCGCACCAGTGGTTGTTCACCATCAGACACACTCCACCTCCTCTTGACTTCCCCGAATCCAGTGTTCTGTCCATGCGGTAAACCGAGAAAAACTCGGCCGGCTGGATGGCGTGGTCCGTACCGCTGGGTTCAGCCATGTCTCGGTGAAGCAGAGAAGGTTGCAGTCCCGAATGTCTCTCTGGAACTTGACCCTTGCCCTGAGGTCGCCGAGCTTGTTCTCCAGTGACTGGACGTTGGCTAACAGGATACTAGGTAAGGGAGCGCGGTGTGCGTGTGCCCTCAGCCTGTTCCTGACGCCGGCTCGTTTCCCTCGCGGACGCCGGTACGGGTCGCGTCCTTTGTTCTCCCTCAGGATCTCTCGGCCAGCATGGGTCCGGGTTTAAAAGCGGGGAAAGGTGAGTGCATTGTACACCAATAGATATAAGAGTGTCTCTGTCATATCTAATGGTGTCCATCTTGTGTAGATGGAAATAAAACTAATTAAATAAAAGTATAAAATAAACAAAAAAAGAAGAACCGTAGCCGGAGCAGTCGTGACGGCAGCCGACCTCACCGGCGCCATCTTGGACCTGCTGCTGCATCTCCTTGTACTCCTGCCTACTTTTCTTATCACTCTGTCGATCCCACTTCTGCCAACCTCTTTCTCCTTATGCTCTCCTGCACTACCTTATTCCACCACCATGTCTCTTTATCTTCCTTTCTATTTCCAGATGTCACACCAAGTACTTTTCTAGCTGCCTCCCTCATCACTCCTGCAGTAGTTTCCCAATTATTCACAATATACATGCTTCCGTTAGGTAATATTATTAGAAGGAATGGAATTAGCTTACATTGTTATGCTGATGATACTCAGCTATATATCTCATCTAAACCAGGCGATACAGCTCAATTAACTAGAGATAACTGAGTGTGTTAAGGAAATAAGAGATTGAATGACCCATAACTTTCTACTTTTAAATTCCGATAAGACTGAGATTTTGCTTATCGGCCCAGAAACTAGTATACAGAAGCTCCAGCATCTCAACCTGCGTTTAGACGGCTGTTCTGTAACCCCTAGTTCAACGGTAAAAGACCTGGGAGTTATTTTAGACAGCGACTTGTCTTTCAAATATCATATCAACCAAGTTACAAAAACAGCCTTCTTTCACCTTAGAAATATTTCTAAGTTAAGAAACATGTTGTCTATATCCGATGCAGAGAAGCTCGTCCATGCGTTTATGACCTCCAGAATAGACTACTGTAATGCATTACTAGGTGGATGTCCTGCATCATTAATAAACAAGTTTCAGTTAGTCCAGAATGCAGCAGCCAGAGTTCTTACAAGGTCAAGAAAATATGATCACATAACCCCGATCTTATCGTCCCTACACTGGCTTCCTGTTAAGTTTCGAATAGACTACAAACTATTACTTCTCACTTATAAAGCACTAAATGGTTTGGCTCCCATGTATCTATCCAGTCTTTTAACTGGCTACAAGTAGTTCCTAGAATAGCAAAGTCCACTAAAGGTGGTAGAGCATTTTCACATTTAGCTCCTAAACTCTGGAATAGTCTTCCTGACAGTGTTCGGGGCTCAGACACACTCTCCCAGTTTAAGTGTAGATTAAAAACATATCTTTTTAGCAAAGCCTACACATAACACACATCACATATTATAACCTTGTGCTCCAGAACATCTGATCACATGCACATTATCAACTTGTGCTGTTAATATCATGAACAGCAGCTACGCTAATCTCTCTCCACTGCTTCTCTTTCTCTCCCCATCCCGAGACACCCTGAGGTTTGGCCAGCTCCAGTCACCTCCCACCTCGTGATGATTACGGACCTTTGAAGAAGTAGATGCCGAACTCAAAACATCCCGAACCATCTAGAGACGTACCAGTGCCATTTGGATCCCGCTACATGTGTGGAGTTTGACATTGGACCTCCTGGAGTTTTTAAAGGCTCTGACATGGAGAAGCTGATGCTGGATCTGTGATGATCACAAATGCTGAGCTTATAAAACTAGGAGCTACTAACTATATAGACTGTATAAGACTGCAGAAAGAACATCACTTATAATCTTATACTCCAGTACTCATGTTAGTTCTCACTCTCCAGTGTTCTGTATTGTTGAAAGATTTATGATCAAACTCTTGATGTCACCCAAATGAGGATGGGTTCCCCTTTTGAGTTTGGTTCCTCTTAAGGTTTCTTCCTCATTACATCTAAGGGATTTTCTACTTGCCACAGTCGCCACGGCTGCTCATCAGAGATAAACACACACCATTCACCTTCACTGTAGATTTGTGTAAAGCTGCTTTGAGACAATGTCTGTTGTGAAAAGCGCTATACAAATAAACCTGACTTGACTTGACTTGACTTGATCTTATTCTTCTTTTAGTCCTCACTCTCCTCCTCTTCTTCTTCGCCCAATTTCCACCAGTACCCTGTTGGCTAACGATACCTGTGGCGGTTGTTGTTAACCCGGGCCTCGACCGTTCCGGTATGAAATTCTTATTTGTGATCCGCATATTTGATTTGACACGTTTTATGTTCAATGTCCTTCATAACACAACACCCCCCATTTATCCGGGCTTGGGACCGGCACTAAGAGTGCACTGGTTTGTGCAACCCTAATGGCTGGGTTCTTTACAGGTCAGTAACTAAACTTCATTTACACACTTTACTGATGTTGTCTTGGATTTTGTACATATTTATTTACATACATATTTAATGCTTTTAAATAATTACTTGTGAATTTTATCTTATAAAAGTTATTATTCAGACAACAAACATATACAGTGCCTTGCAAAAGTATTGACCCCCCTTGGCGTTTTTCCTATTTTGTTGTCTTACAACCTGGAATTAAAATGGATTTTTTTGGGGGTTTGTATCATTTAATTTAAACAACATGCCTACCACTTTGAAGATGCAAAATATTTTTTATTGTGAAACAAACAAGAAATAAGACAAAAAAACAGAAAACTTGAGCGTGCATAACTATTCACACCCCTGACCAGAGTACCTTCTTCCATATGTTTGGGAAGTCTCCCACATGCCTTTTGGTGAACACCAAACATGTTTGCTTATTTTTTTCGTTTTCTGGCCACTTTTCCGTAAAGCCCAGCTCTGTGGAATGTACGGCTTAAAGTGGTCCTATAGACAGATACTCCAATCTCTGCTGTGGAGCTTTGCAGCTCCTTCAGGGTTATCTTTGGTCTCTTTGTTGCCTCTCTAATTAATTCCCTCCTTGCCTGGTCCATGAGTTTTGGTGGGTGGCCCTCTCTTGCCAGGTTTGTTGTGGTGCCATATTCTTTCCATTTTTTATTAATGGCTTTAATGGTGCTCCATGGTATGTTCATAGTTTTGGATATTTTTTATAACCCAACCCTGATCTGTACTTCTCCACAACCTGTTTGGCGAGCTCCTTGGTCTTCATGGTACCGCTTGCTTGGTGGTGCCCCTTGCTTAGTGGTGTTGCTCTCTGGGGCTTTTCAGAACAGGTATATATATATATATATATATATATATATATATATATATATATATATATATATATATATATATACTGAGATCATGTGACACTTAGATTGCACACAGGTGGACTTTATTTAAGTAATTACATGACTTCTGAAGGTAATTGGTTGCACCAGATCTTATTTAGAGGCTTAATAGCAAAGGGGGTGAATACATATGCACGCACCACTTTTCCGTTATTTATTTTTTAGAATTTTTTGAAACAAGTTATTTTTTAATTTCACTTCACCAATTTGGACTATTTTGTGTATGTCCATTACATGAAATCCAAATAAAAATCAATTTTAATTCCAAGTTGTAAGGCAACAAAATAGGAAAAACACCAAGGGGGGTCAATACTTTTGCAAGGCACTGTACATACATTTATTAAGGTTATAAAAATTTACTTTTAAAAATAATAAATTTACAATTTCATGGTTTTACATTTATGTATGGAGATTGTGGTTGTTCTAATTTTCTTTATTTATAATTATTATAAAATTTCCAACACAGTCTCACGCCATTTTCTGATGTAGTCACAAACTTTAATCTATTGACTCGTGTTCAGGAACATAAATTTTTGTGAGTAGCTTCCCGAATATAAAGCAGTAAAACATGTTGAGTAAATGAAGCTTGAAGAATAAAAAATCAGTTACTATATATATATATATATATATATATATATATATATATATATATATATATATATATATACAGTGGAACCTCGGTTACGAATTTAATTCGTTCCGGTACTTTATTCAGTAACCTGAAAAGTTCGTATCCCGATACAAATTTCCCATAATAATGAACAGAAACTTCGGTAATTCGTTTTGGACAACCAAAAATATTACTTAAATAAAAATAAAGCCAATATTCACTAATATTATTTACTTTTAACATGTTATATTAAAATCATACCACATAAAACATACAAAAGAGGAAAAGATCTTTACCGGTACTTTCCTTTGAGAAGACTCGCTGCAGGAGACGACGTCAGAGAAGGGGAGGAGGAGAGTTATTGTTTGAAGGAGAATCTTATTATATTATATTATTTATATATTATTATATATTATATTATAGAATATTAAAGACAGTGTTATTAACACGAACGCTGAGACAATTGTTGCATTAGAGGGAAAATGAGAGCTGTTTCTTTAAGGCTACTATCAGTTGGTATTGAAGTCCAGAGTGAAATTCATTATGGGTATTGTACTGGAAAAGACTGTAACCCTGCTAATCTATCTTAATAAAAACAAGTAAGGTGGTTATGCATCGCTAATGTTGTCCATCTCATCATTCCACGAGCATCAACTAACGAGTTGTTACGCTGCTGCCGGAAAAGTTCAAGCGGATAAGTAACACGATGCTCGCTAGGGACACAGGACGCTAACTGATGTGACGAGCTGTGTGGATAGAGCAAAAACAACCAACCTGCCTGCGATTTTTTGGTGAGCGACGTTCGTATCCCGATATATTGTTCGTAACCAGGGCAAAAATTTTAATGAACTGCGATTCGTAACCTGAATTATACGTATGCCGGGCGTCAGAACCCGAGGTTCCACTGTATATATATATATATATATATATATATATATATATATATAAAACAGTAATCCACTGTAATCCACTGTGAGCACCATAGACCAAAAAACTTTCAGAGAATTGTTCTTATGGAGTTTTATGTTGAAATAATGAAATTTATTCATAAAAATATAATTAGTAAATAGTAAATATGGAGTCTTTCTCAAGTGCAGATATTGTGGTGTTTCAGCATCACAGCTTCATGTGAGCATCAGTCAGAAATGTTCTCCTGCACCTCACATTTGTTTGCTTGTTGATTTAAAGGAGATACACTGAGATCTTCCTCATTTCTATTATTCTCTGAGCTGGAGCTCCTGAGATCACTGCAGTCTATATGTGCATTGAGAATTTGCGCTGATATTTCCTCCATATTAAAATTGCAATAAATATAAGAAGAACAGGACACATGATGCCAACAGTGATGATCAGCGGATTTATTCCATCAGCTTCACCTGGAGACACAAATTATTCCAAATGTTATTTAATAAAATATTAAAATAAAGTCTGGGTAGAAATGAGATAAAATCTTTTATCTGACAAAATGACTGAGATAAATGGAGATTTAGAAGGTTAATGAATCACAATTATTAATACAACAAATAAATATGAGATTTACTCACCTGAGGGAGCTGATGGATCATCTTTCCTCTCTTCAGGATTTTCTGTTGAGGTAAAAGGTATTTTACATTTTATTCTTTTCATCTAAATATTTTTACTTCATAACTGCAGAAGCATCAAAATTCTAATAAATAAAAGTGCAGAGTTTCTCCCAGTCCTGTCCTGCATTTTAATTCTGATGGATCTACTTCTCCTCGTCTCCATTCAGTGGAGCACTTCTGCTGTTTGCTTTGGGATTTTTTTTGTATGCAGTTTATGAAGCTGTTGTGCTGTTTTTCATTTTCTACTCTGAAACATTTACACACTGCAGATGCTTCTGAACTGCTGATTAAATACTCCAATGCTGCACACTGTACAGTAGAGGTTTTAGACTTCAATTATATTTGTATAAATTACACAATGATTTTAGTTGATATTAATAAAGGATTGTTTACAGACATAAAATATCCAATTCAGATCCATTAGAATGTGTCCTTCAATTTAGAACATGAATGTTTTGTTCAAATAAAAATACATTTGAGTGTGGATTAAAAACCTTCTTCAAATGCAGGACAGGAGGTGTGTGTTTTCTCCACACTCATCATGTAAATCATGTAAAGATTTATAATTAGGTGTGTGAAACAGTAAACTGAGTAGTGAAGTAACCACCAGAACTGAGAAACACTGAAATCTACATTAATACTAAGAGTTTAGTCATTTTTATTATTTTATAAATGTGTGTCCTCACATACAGAAATCTGATTTATGGCCATATATGAACATGTACAGTATATAAAATATAGTTAATATTTGTAAATATATATGAACACAGTTGTAGTTCTATTGGTTGAGACATATATAATAAAGTATATGTACAAAACGTTTGGAAAACATTTTTTTTAACCTACTATCCAATGCTTCCTCCATCCTCAGCATTCTCCTACTGATATACCCCATGTCCCTCCTCTGCACATGTCCAAACCATCTCAATCTCACCCCCCTCACCTTGTCTCCAAAACGTCCTACATGCGCTGTCCCTCTAATAAACTCATTTCTAATCCTGTCCATCGTCGTCACTCCCAATGAACATCTCAACATCTTCAGCTCTGCTACCTCCAGCTCCACCTCCTGTCTTTTATTAATGTCACTGTCTCTAAACCATACAACATCTCAGGTCTCACCACAGTCCTATAAACTTTCCTTTCACTCACAGATACTCTTCTATCACAAATCCCTCCTGCTATCACTCTTCTCCACCCACTCCACCCTGCCTGCACTCTTTTCTTAACTTCTAACACACTCTCCATTACTTTGCACTGTTGACCCCAGGTACCTGAACTCCTCCACCTTCTCCACCTCTTCTCCTGCAACCACACCCTCCACTGCCCTCCTCTCATTCACACACATGTACTCGGTCTTACTCCTACTGACTTTCATTCCCTTCTCTCCAGCGTGTACCTCCACCTCTCCAGGATCTTCTCCACCTGCTCCCTACTCTCACCACAAATCACAATATTATCCACAAACATCATAGTCCACGGAGACTCCTGTCTGACCTCGTCCTTCAACCTGTCCATCACCACTGCAAACAGAAAAGGGCTCAGAGCCGATCCTTGATGCAGTCCAACCTCCACCTTGAACCAGTCTGTGTTCCTCCTGCACAATTCACTGCTGTCTCACTGTCCTCATACATGTCCATCACCACCCTCACATACTTCTCTGACACACCAGACTTCCACATACAATACAAATAGCACAGTACACTTACTCTTGTATAATATGAAGGTAAAAAAAAAAAACCTAAATGGTATCGTATTATTGTAGGTTTGCAGTGACTGTAGTTATGGGTGAATATGAATATGGGTGAATATGGGTGCATTTTCCTTCTTTTATAAAAATAAATAAATATTTAGAGTAATTCTGATTATTATTAGATGTGCTGCTGAATCACTATGTGCATCATGTTTTACAGATGACGTTAAAAAAACAACAACCAGTTTGATCCCGATGTTCATTTTCCTTTGCTTATATTCTAATTCTCAAACAAACATATGCATGTTCTCTAATGGTAAATGTTTATAGAATTTCTCATCTGTTAGCAAATATGTATCTTAAATCATTGTAAGATATACGCTCGCCTTTCTGCATCATTTTTAAGCACATGATGTGTGTGATTTGTCTCTCGATGTTCATTTTACTTTATTAGAAATATCATTTGCAAATATGCCAAAATGTTGCACACACAAACAGTCAAATGTATATGAAAATTATCTACATTTTAAAGGTTTGACATGTTGAAACTAATTGTGTACATGAATCAGTGTTACATCATTCCACATTTTTGCAATTTTGACACTGATTTGGGAAATTTTTTAATAAAACTTAACTTTATCTCTTTTTGACTTTTAGATATGTGAGTTTTGGGAGGGACATTATTCCAACAATTTTGACTCAATTTTGTGAAAATCACTCAAATGCACTGTTGCAGCTGCAGATCAGGAGAAAGTGCAAATTGGTTATTGTACCATGCAATCATTTCTCAATGTTACTTTAAAAATGTGAAAATAATGTTTAATGTTACAGTTGTGTTACATTATGTTAGATTTGGATCCTTGTTGTTACACGGGTTTTAAACACTTGCTTTAATTTAAGTACTGCATTGTGTCCTGCTGCTTTCTTTGTAAGCAATTGTAAACCAGAAATTGTAGATTTTTTTATTATTTATTTAATATAGTTAAGAAAATGTACGATTGTTATATAAAGTAAGTAATACGTTTTTAGAAAAGAGCAAATTTTATGTATTACAGGTGTGTGTGTGTGTGTGTGTGTGTGTGTGTGTGTGTGTTATATATTTACCCATATATAAAAGTTTTATAAATATATATAATGTGTGTGTGTGTGTGTGTTTGGGAAAACGTATGCATTATATGTACTTTGCATATACAGTGGAACCTCAGGTTACGAACGCCCCGGCATACGTATAATTCAGGTTACGAATCGCAGTTCATCAAAATTTTTGCCCTGGTTACGAACAATATATCGATACGAACGCCGCTCACCAAAAATCACAGGCAGGTTGGTTGTTTTGCTCTATCCACACAGCTCGTCACATCAGTTAGCGTCCTGTGTCCCTAGCGAGAGCATCGTGTTACTTATCCGCTTGAACTTTTCCCGGCAGCAGCGTAACAACTCGTTAGTTGATGCTCGTGGAATGATGAGATGGACAACATTAGCCGATGCATAACCACTTTACTTGTTTTTATGAAGATAGATTAGCAGGGTTACAGTCTTTTCCAAGTACAATACCCATAATGAATTTCACTCTGGACTTCAATACCAACTGATAGTAGCCTTAAAGAAACAGCTCTCATTTTCCTCTAATGCAACAATTGTCTCAGCGTTCGTGTTAATAACACTGTCTTTAATATTCTATAATATAATATATAATAATATATAAATAATATAATATAATAAGATTCTCCTTCCAAACAATAACTCTCCTCCTCCCCTTCTACAAACGTCGTCTCCTGCAGCGAGTCTTCTCAAAGGGAAAGTACCGGTAAAGATCTTTTCCTCTTTTGTATGTTTTATGTGGTATAATTTTAATATAACATGTTAAAAGTAAATAATATTAGTGAATATTGGCTTTATTTTTATTGAAGTAATATTTTTGGTTGTCCAGAACGAATTACAAGTTTCTGTTCATTATTATGGGGAAATTTGTATCGGATACGAACTTTTCAGGTTACGAATAAAGTACCGGAACGAATTAAATTCGTAACCCGAGGTTCCACTGTATTGCTATGAGTCAGATTTCTGTATGTGCTGATACTGTATTCAGCATCATCTGAGACTAATCCACTTACCACTGACTGAGAGTTTCACCTTCAGGACAAAGTCACGGTTCTTTTTGTCATTTGTTAAAATGAAACCACTGTAAAGAGCTTCATCAGTAACACTGATGTTCTTCAACACCAGGGAACAGTTTCCTTTAAGCAGCTCCTCAGAAAAGTCCACACGTCCCTCATATCCTTCACCATAAGATGTGTTTTTACCCTCTCGCTTAAACACAATCTCATCACCAATACGCCACTCAACATGAGGTGTTTGGATGGAGATATTTCTGCAGTAACATGGCAGCACTGCTGTGGAGCCCACCTGAGCTGATACTCTCTGAAAAACTGAAGAGACACAAAAACCTTTAGAAAAAGGTTTTATGTAGGAAAAATATATTTTTATTTATATTACACACAGATATAAACTATAAGAAAAATTGAACCCAAAAATAAACAGCAAAATCCAGAACAATCAGAAAGTAAAGTAGAAAAACGAATCCTGAGCACAAGCAGGAACCGACAGCATGAGACAACAAACAGAAGACAAAGTGTGCAGTGAACGGTGAGATCTTCATCCACAAGTGCTAATGATCATGAAACATGAATCAGGTGTAAAAACAAACATGAGACCTGCTGCAGTGGCTTGTGGGAAACAGAGTTCCTGTCCATAATCCTGACAATATTGTAGTGATCTGGATGGATTTCACAATTAATGATCAAATCAAAGCAGAGTGTAAACTGTGCTCTGTGAAAACATCAAGAGGAGGAACTACAGCATCTTCCTAACCACCTGATAAACATCTGGATGCTGCTCTAACTGTCTTTGTGTCCTCGTCCTGTCAGCTTCATATCTGACTGCTTGTTTAAACTGTTCCATCCTGCAGGATCTCAGTCCTGATGCACATCTCCAATCACAACCAGATGACCTCTGACCCTTTCTGATCAGTTTTCCAATAAATACAATAGTGCACCTTTTATTCATGTCTATTTTTGTAGTTTTATTTTTCATTTTATTTTATTTGTTTGTTCTAAATAATGTGATCAGATGTGAGCAAATAAAATGTCCATATTTCTCTCTTTTATCTGATACACTGTGACTTTTATATCTACATTTTATGTTGAATAATTTACTCACCATTGAGTTGAACTCTGTGGATTTCTTGCATTTTGTTAGTGTTTGTAGCCTTCACATGTACCAGCACAGAGGATTTGTATAACGTGTGATCAGTGATGTTGACGTCCTTCAACACCAGAGAACAGTTTCCTTTACGCAGCTCGTCCTCAGGAACGTCCACACGTCCTTCATATCCTGGACCCTCATGTGTACTATTAATGTTTCTCTCAAACACAATCTTATCATCAGTACGCCACTGAACATGTGGAGTTTTGCTGAAGTCTTTACTCAGGCTACATGGCAGGAGAGCTGTGGAACCCACATGAGCTTCTACAGTAATGTGAGGATCTGCACTGATGGGGTCTGTGGGGGGAAACATTACAATCTACATGATTTGGAGCATTTTATAAAAATTGTAGCATATTGTAATGAATGTGAGGACACTTGTGTGTTGTTGGACTTGAACCAGGTCACTCACCCACACAGACAGAGAGCCAGAAGATGGAAATAGAAAGGAGGATCATGATGCCTGGAAGACTCGTGTGGAGTTTTTACAGATTTCCTGATACAAACACAAACAAAGGCAGATTATTACACACATTAAATATAAGTGGAAGATCAGCTTCTGCAGAAAATCACACAAACAAGTGTTCACTGTATTAGTGTCAATTTTACACCCTGAAAAAACACAAATCACTCATTTAAAATTCCACGTTTCACTACGCTTCATCACCTCAGTAACTGCACCATGACTTTACTGCCCCCTGTTGGTGGATTTTAATCAGCAGCAGTGATGAAAGACCATGTGCTGATATCACAAACAAATAAAAAAATAAATGTAGATTCTGAGGTGTTACACTTTTATGTATATTATAAATATAATAAAAATAATGTAACATTAATAAAGTTGTTAAATACATTTATTATGAAACTCTTTTGTATATTCATAATTAAAATAAACAAATGAGATTAGAATATTATAAATTGAACCTATTTTGAGGTGACTTTAACTTTTTTGTAGTGAGAACATCAACAAGTACAGGAAACAATTTGATGTTCAAACTACACTAAAACTCATCCAAGGAGAAGACAGTGATTATGAAGGATGTGACAGTGGCTCGGATGAAGACTTGATGACCATGAAGACACACAAAGACATGGATGGTGATGAATCAGGTGGGTCTTATGATTTAGACCAGGGCTGTCAAACTCAAATTCACTGAGGGCCAAAATTAAAAACTGGGACGAAGTCGTGGGCCAAACTCAATATTTATTGAAAAATTTACTTTACAATTGTGCATGTTTTCAGTCTCTTCAGATCTGTAATGTTGAACCTTTTTATATGAAAACAAACTTTAGTTTTGCATAAACAATGAATCTGAAACAACCAAAGTTTCATATTATAAACACATTAGAAATTACATTTGAAATAAAACACATCAGTGGTATTTGTTTCTTATGTCTCTCTCTCTCTCTCTCTCTCTCTCTCTCTCTCTCTCTCTGTAGCCTTTTCAAATTCCTTTTTAATGTAAAACTTTTTTCACAGGGCAACAAAACAACCAAAAATAATAATTTCCGTCAATTAAAAAAGCCAATCTTTTAACTATTAACAGTCCATGTCTTAGAGTAGAAAAAGTGCATAAAGACAACATTCATTCAAGCTCAGTTTGCTACACTCTGATTTACTCTGATGCACATTGGTTGAAGTCAGATACCTGCATCTCTTCTTAGATACAAGTGCATCATGTCTGGGTTTAGGCTCTGATCTGAGCATCATGTCTGGGGTTTAGTCTCTGATCTGAGCATCATGTCTGGGTTTAGGCTCTGATCTGAGCATCATGTCTGTGTTTAGGCTCTGATCTGAGCATCATGTCTGGGTTTAGGCTCTGATCTGAGCATCATGTCTGGGTTTAGGCTCTGATCTGAGCATCATGTCTGGGTTTAGGCTCTGAGCTGAGCATCATGTCTGGGTTTAGGCTCTGAGCTGAGCATCATGTCTGGGTTTAGGCTCTGATCTGAGCATCATGTCTGGGTTTAGTCTCTGAGCTGAGCATCATGTCTGGGTTTAGGCTCTGAGCTGAGCATCATGTCTGGGTTTAGACTCTGATCTGATCATCATGTCTGGATTTAGACCCTGATGTGAGCATCATGTCTGGGGTTTAGGCTCTGATCTGAGCATCATGTCTGGGTTTAGGCTCTGAGCTGAGCATCATGTCTGGGGTTTAGGCTCTGATCTGAGCATCATGTCTGGGTTTAGACTCTGAGCTGAGCATCATGTCTGGGTTTAGACTCTGAGCTGAGGAGATCCTCAGGATTGAGTGAAGATGTTCATCAGTGAGACTCCCGAGTGGTGTTTTGTTCATCTTCATTAAAGAGAACAGTTACACACACAGATATGTGCTGCTGAACACAGAGAGGATTTGAGCAGCTTGGGCACGGAGTTGGAGCAGTGTGTCGGGAGGAAACATGGAAACTGTGCAGCACACACAGAGTCTTAGTTTGACTTGAGTGTGACTCTACACTGGAGTTCAATCAGCTCCATTTGGAGGTTGGTTGGTACGCTTTCCACGTCAACCACAAACGGATTACTGAGCAATTTAAATCTGGATTTCTGGGTTTCAAAGTCGGTAAACCTCCGAGTAAATTCAGCGCGGAGTACGCTGAGTTTTTCAGCGCAGAGTTTTTCAGCGGTCTCGACTGACGCGCCAAAGCACTAACAAAGCATTCTGGGATTTGTAGTATTAGCGGTGTATGTGCTATTTACTGACGGGCCAGCTCTAATACACATTTGATATGATCTCGCGGGCCAAATATAACTACAGGCCTGAGTTTGACACTCCTGATTTAGACAGTCATGAATCAAGTGATGTAGATCATTTCCACAGCCAGACAAGAACCTCAGGCAGCAAAATACAACCATACAGAGAAAAAGACATTTTCTTCCCACACCTCTAGGGTATATCAGCAAATTCATCACAGCAGAAATGTTTAAATACTAAACAAACTCATTTGTACAGTGTGCAAAATCTTTTATTTGTGGAGAAGCCACTGAATCTGAACTACAGATCAGGGGTTCCGAATGATAAAACTGTGTGTAGGATCCTTATTAAAAGTGTATGTGCACTGGAAGCTAAATTCAGTGTATGCCCCAAATTATTCAGATTTATAAACCTGTGTAACACAGATCACAGATCACCTGCAAGTGTGCGTACGTGAAACAGTCTCATATTTTAAACATAATTAGTCGATGCAAAATGATCCTGATCCATATTAATATATGCTGTCTGATGTGTCTCTAGTGTGTGTGTGTGTGTGTGTGTGTGTGTGTGTGTGTGTGTGCGTGCACTAATGAGGATTGTGTTTAATTTCGATGCACAGCTGTAAAATTACAATAAAAGTATCCTATTGAGTATTTAAGAAAGTTTTACTTTGATGTGTTAATTTTAAATGTGTGAAATAAAGAATCTTTATTAAAGGAGAAAACTGTCCTCCAACCACCAGGGCGTGACTACAACTGGTGGGAGTCCCAAATCCCCCTGAGCAAACATTACTGTATAGCAGAATCACTGCCATAACTGGTGTGTGTGGGGGATTGTGCAGGAAGTGGAGGAAGACATAGAGGGAGCTGAGACCACAAAGGAACGAGGTCAAATAGTTTTCGAGAGACAAACTCAGAACAAAGAAAACACAAAATAATCACACACAGCATAAAAATGACTAAAAATAACAATATCAAATCATTAGAGAACCAACCACAGAGCCTTGAGTGACAACACAAGAGCATGAGATAGAACATTAAATAAACCAAAAATAAAACACAGTAATGAAGGAAAATGAGCAAACACACTAGAACAGAGACTTAAACACGAAAATCTGAAAAAAGAAGAACTGGAGGGGGCATTTGATTTATTTATTTACAAAGTGTTCTGCAGTAATCTAATGGTCCTGTATGTGATGTGATCCTCTATTCCTCTATTCTCAGCCCAGTCTCACTGCATTTCCTGATATAGTTAAAAAAAACAAATCTATTGATTTGTGTTCATAGACACAAATTTCCCTCTTTTTTCATGTCACTGAGGTCGAATTTCTATGGGCTGTATTTCAGTAGGAAGTATTTTTGGAGCCTCCGCCAAACTTTTCTTTCTGCCACTGGATGCCACAGACGCTATATTGTTTTATTCTCATTTATTACTGATTTTTTTAAATCTTCAATCTCCATTTACTCAACATTTAAGCGTTAGATATTATCCTTGTTTTTATTGCTTTATTTTTTTACAGTGAATATATTCTCCAAATTATTTAAGAGGACTACGTTAATTAGAGACACACACATTCTGCCTTATTCTCTGATAAAAATGGGGAAAAAGGTTACCTTTGGCATTTCTGTCAGCATTATCTATGATCCTCTGCCTCCGTTGCTATGGAGACGGAGCCAGATGAAGGCAGTCGTGCTGAGAGACATTTACATTTTACATTTGCGGCATTTAGCAGACGCCCTTATCCAGAACGATGTAAAAAAGTGCTTTGAGTCTCTAGTAATGAATAAATCTACACTGGTACACAAGATTACAAACATAATAGAAATATAACTCTTGAATTCTACAAAGCAAACTTGAAAAGTGCTAATTTAAGTGTTTCAGGAAGAGGTAGGTCTTCAGTCGTCGCTTGAAGATAGTCAGGGACTCTGTTGTACGGACATCTAGGGGAAGTTCATTCCACCACCTCGGTGCCAGAACAGAGAAGAGCCTTGAAGTGGACTTACCTCTCATTCTGTGAGACACGTAAAAGACTGTGTTGGTATTCCATGCAGTCGTGCATCTGCTCCTACTGCACTCCCATAGTGGACAATGTGATGGTGAGACGTATATAAAATATTTTGATTTAAGATTTGAGTTGGATTTTACAAAAAGGTGTTTATGAAACAATTATCACTCAGTATAAATCCAAATACAACTGCTGGATTTAATATTGATGATAAAGTGGATATTATGTATGATACGGTGTAAAATTAAATGTGTGAAAGGCGTCAATACTTATGATCATTTTCTCACATTTACTTTCTATACAATCCGACTTCAGTTCACCATCTCACCATTGGTGTCGCTATTTCCCCATTCTCACCTTCTGTGTCTCCAGAATGTGTGTATGCAGAGCTCAGTTTACTTACAGTTTACCTACTGTTTACTTACTGTCAAGTATGTTTTTATTAAATTACAGCCTTGGTGTAGGAAGTGGTATATGCATGTTCCAGCACAGTTTTTTGTGTACACCACGTTTATAAATGAGACACCAGGGACTGCACCGTAGAATAATGTTTTTGGTTCTGGGTGTGTCCATTATATTCCATTTTGCTGCAGCTCCTAAAGCTCATTGATAAATGGAGTTAACAGAGTTCTAATGTTGGGCTTCCTTTTCTTTACACCAAATACATGGTCAGCACCTATTTTTTCATTATTTTGAATTCGGTTTATGATTTGGCACTAAAAGGGACATAGCTGACGCATGGATAACTGGAATTTCCATGTGTCTGCAAAACTGCATTTGGCCCAGATTTTTATTACCAAGGCAGTGCTGTACTCCAACTTAATGCGACTGAAGAAACATGGCTATGGGTCGATGCCCCGGGTTGAAGAGACGCTGGCCAGCTATCACTTCCCAGGGGTTGCATTGTCTCTTAAAAGAGATTAAAAACTTATCTATTTAGCAAAGCCTACACATAACACACATCACATCATAACCTTGTGCCCAGTACATTTGATCAAATGCACATTATCAACTTGTGCTGTTAATATCATGCACAGCAGCTATGCTAATTCCTCTAATAACCACTAATGAATGTATAAGACTGTAGAAAGAACATTACTCATAATCACACACTCCAGTGCTCATGTTAGTTCTCACTCTCCAGTGTTCTGTATTGTTGAAAGATTTATGATCACACTCTTGATGTCGCCCAAATGAGGACAGGTTCCCCTTTTGAGTCTGGTTCCTTTCAAGGTTTTTACCTCATAACATCTAAGTAAATGTTTCCTTGCCACAGTCACAGGCTGCTCATCAGGGAGAAATGCACACCATTCACCTTCACTCTTAAAATTCTGTAAAGCTGCTTTGAGACAATGTCTGTTGTGATGTCCGGTTCTATAGAAATAAACTTGACTTGGCTTGACTTGACTTGACTAGATAATACCTTTAATTAATATGTATTTATAATGTGTACAAATATTCTATTGTGAAAATGTAATGCTTTCAAGAGTCGAGAAGACATCTGGAAAATAGTACAAAACATGGAGAAAAACCCCTGATGCTGTAAATGATTTGTCACTAAGTCATTATGTTGAACAATGTAATTTGCTTGCCAATTTTTTCTGTTTACTTTTTGAAATGGGAGACCAAATTAAAGGAGTCTTTCAGAACTTACAAACAAATAAATCTCCTTTGTCTGATGATTTGGATAAAACTGAAATGAACTTGAAGACAGCAGTAACACAGAAAAGAGAAGATCAAGAAAGAGAGCAGTAAGCAATGTTTTAATTTCACATTAAATATCTGAGGTAATAGAGTGAGATTATCTGCCAGATTTTATAAAAAAAAAAATTGTTGGCAGATGTTCCATTCCAGATGTCTAAAGTCTGAGTTTCCTTTGAGATTGAAAACAGATGTTTAAAGGGATCATATGCTGCTTTTTTCCAAAGACATGATGCATTGTGATTGTGTGAACATCTTCAGGCTCATATTTACTGTTTGTATTTCATGTTTAAGGAACACATCATTTCCCTAAATTTCTGTAACAGAGGTTAAATATTGCAAAAATTGCATGACCCATAAAGTCACAGTAGACAATTTAATTAGAAATATTTTTTTTTTAAATAAACCAGAAAAAACAACATATAATATTCCCTTTAATTCTCACTGGATGCTTTATTGTTTAATAATAAATATATCAATAACACTAATATAATGTACGTGGTGTTGCTGAGACTCTTCTATCCTTGTATCTAATGTAACACATACAGGCTGCGCTGGAATTAGAGAACAGCTTTCTGCAGAGGAAATCTGCCCAGATGTCAGAGAGCCACCAGTCACACCTCCCTCCAACACTCTCGCTGAGCCTCTCCCTCTGACTAATCAACTACACATGTCCTTCATTTACCCATCCGCTTTATAGACCCCCTTCACCTTCACTCACCATCCTATCTAGAGTTTACAGCTATAGATCATCCAGACATGTGTTTCCCACACTCCGCACTACGCTTCGGATAACGCTTGATTTAGATAAGTATGTCATTTCCTGAAGTTTCCTGTCTGACTCTTTTGTGTTGGTTTATTCAAGAGCAATAACCAGCAACCTTTTTTACTCCCAGTTCCTGAAGCCTGGTCAATCCGTGACACCAGAAAACTCATGTTGAGCTTAATGATGATGTAGTGAAAGATCTGAAAGGTCATTTAACAGAAATTATAATGTAAATATGAGACATTTATTTATTAAATCAAACCTTGAGTTAAATTCAATTCATTTTCAATTAATTTGTATTTGTATAGCGCTTTTAATAATGAACATTGTCTCATTATTAAACCATGATCAGTTTTTAGATGTTACAAAATTCTTCTTCTTTAATTATAATATTCTATTCTATTCTATTCTAATTTTAATACTGAATTATTCTAACTCATTCTAGCTTCTGCATTGTTAATCCGACCTATAAATTATGTGAAATTAAGTGTAATTAATGTTTTTAAATGAAAATTGTTGTATTCTGTATGTTAAACATTTTAGCATGAACACTTGCCTGTGGATACTGTGAGGAGGTCTTTATGAACATCCCTTCATAATGTCATTTAGATTTACGTGATGGAAAACACAAGTATTTAACTAAAGCTGATATTTGGCACAGAGAAAATGGCAAGACATGTGCAGGAAAAAATACTGCCAATTAGGGAGACACAATTGTAGAGGATGTCATTGGATGTGTTATTATTAAATATTAATAAATACGCTTACACCAACAAAATTAAATTTAAGAGTAAAATCAAGTAGAAATTGCTCTTTAATATAACAATCGCAGGTTAAAATGTGTGTGTGTGTGTGTGTGTGTGTGTGTGTGTGTGTGTGTGTGTGTGTGTGTGTGTGTGTGTGTTTGACCAGTTAATACTTTTTAAGTTGAGAGGGTCTTTATGGCATCATGGAGATTAAATGTCATCAAAGAGCCGTAATAACAGCCATGTTACAAAAGCATGTTGTTTTTATTCCACATTTGTTGACCTTATTTTTCACATGACTAATATACATCTACATGGATGAATGTTTGTCCTTAAATAGTTCACTTTTTAAAAACTTTTACAACAACCAATTTTAGCACAAGACAATATAAAAAAATTACTATATAACAATCATTTTAAAGTTACATTAATCCTTTAGTAGTAAAAAAGAGATTGAGACTTAAAATGAAGAGCAGCTCAAACTTTTTACTGCATTATTTATTTTTTTCCAAGCTTCATGGGATTGAAGCATTTCTTAATGCAAAAATATCATCTTACAGCTGAAGTTCAGGCCAAAGTTTCAGCAAGCTGTGTGCAACCACTTAGTGACAAATCCTGACTCACGTTTCCTGTGCCAAGAACAGATTCAGCTCAAGTGCAGCAGAGTACAAAGCCATTCAAACCAGCTCTTTTACTGCCCAAAACCGTGAGAGAGGGAACACACTGAAAAGTCCAGAAGCAGAACATGACCTTTGGCTAAACGACAAATGTGGAAAATACTGTGGTTGCAGACCTGCGAGCATGAAAACGGTCCCAGTATTAATACTAGTGCTGCAGCCGAGTGCAGTGTAGTTTACAGTGTAGCATTAGAAGTAATGAATTGCAGTTATTCTCTACTTTATTGATAAATCTCTCCATTTCTAAAAGTGACCAATTACAGATAATCCTTTGTCGCATAAACTCGTTCCACATTCATCAGGTCACTCGGCTAAAAGTTTCAACTCCTTATAAACCAGACGTCCAGGACCAAAGAGCTGAGAGCAAAGGAGATCGAAGTGCTTATAGACAAATGAAATAAAAACAATAAAAACAGAAAAAATGCTTTTATAGTTAAAAAGTTTGTTTTTCTCTTTTTACAGTAAAAAAGAATTCCTGAATGTCACAGTGTCTGAGGCAGGAGCCTTCATTTTCAGAACATGTAATAATGAGGCTCACTGAAAGAAATGTGGCCCTTCACTGTAAAGATCTGGTGACATTTGTGTTTTGTTTGGATGAAATGATGTTTGTTCTGTAACTGTTTGCTTCTTTGTTGAAATTATACTTTATATTTTATTATACTCTGCTAAATGGCGCAAATGTAAATGTACTTTACTTACTTCTTACTTCTTAGTTTTGTAGTACATTGTGTCTGTGTGTGTGTGTGTGTGTGTGTGTGTGTGTGTGTGTGTGTGTGTGTGTGTGTGTGTGTTTGTAAAACATATTCTAAAACATTCCTGCAGCTCTTGTAGTTGTTCTGCTGATACATTACTAATGAGCTGATATGAGAATGTAAATATTCTGGGAACACATGAATGTCAAGATTCAAATATTCTTCAACTGTACTTCAAGTAGAACATTAAAGTGTGTTATAAATCAGATAAGAAATACAATTCAGTTACACTAAATGTACTTAAAGTTGTTCCATATAAACATAAGTATATTACAACATATATATATTGCAATTCAAATTAATCTTAAACATATCATTTAACACTTAATATCATTGAAGTTGTTCCAAAATAACACAATTAATATGCACTTAGAATAAAATAATTAAAATATGATAATTGCATGTAAAATAGTAAAACCTAAGTATATTTCCTTTTAACCTGGGAACACATTTATGAGACTCCACTGGTGCATGTGCCATGTAGGTGGTATTTCTAGCTGTTCTGGTAAACCAGCATGTTGCATGGTTGATCTCCCAGTGTAACTGTAAACTACTTGGTGTCCAAAAGCCACTGAAATAAAGCAGCTTCCAGTCAGAGGCCACAAAGCAGCTGCCCAACAGTTTGTGGAAGAACTTTACCACCAGCAACACCACCAGTGAAGTCTATATTAGAGTTCTAGATGATGTTTGCACTGACCAGTTTGCACACTGGCCTACAAAACCTGTTGCTGCTGCAATTTCTGCAAAGTCCATGCAACCACCACTGACTGTGAGAAATGTGAAAGTGTCTTTGCTGAATACAGAAACTTCATCAATTAGTTCCTGAATTACTGAAAGTGCTTTAAAAGGTGATTATTATGAACATAGTGAACATGGGGGAAGAGTTTTGTTATCACTGATAATTTGTTTATTTAGAGTTTTATTGCACTATGTACAGGTTTATCTTGCTGAGAAGACGTCCAGTGTGAAGTAGTTTTATTTATTTGTGTTCAGTTTGCACATTTTCATGTTGTAAAATAAATCTAAACAATCATTTGTGGGTTATACATCACACACAAATGTTCCATTTTGATATTTCTATATAGAAATGCAGGAAAAGTCTGTGTGATTGTGTAAAGAAGATTTAATATATGCTGTGAAAAAGCGAATAAAAAAGAAACTTATTTCTGAAAAAGATCTACTGCTATTAAAACCAGAGGTGTGAAGTAATGAAGTACAAATAGATTTTTCTGGTATCAGTATTTTACTCCAATCTTTATTTTTCAGACACCTTTTTACTTTCACTCATTACATTTTTTACACAAATATCTGTACTTTCTACTTTTTACATTTTCAACACCAGCTCGTTACTTTAGTTTTAATTAATTGATTTGGTGAAATATCAAATCTTTTTTTCCACTGAGCGCCGATTTCAGCCCACCAACAGATTTCCTGCCATTGTGCGTCTTTTACACTCCACTGGTGTATAAAGTCCTGTCTCTCACTCACCACAGATGTAGACTAGATTACGTAGCTAAGAATCAGCAGGCAGAAAGCAACAAGAAGTAAAGCTAATGTGGATGAGACAGAGGGAGTCAGTGATGTAAATATGACTGAGATCAGACACATTTCTGATCACCTGATCATCATCCTCATCATCATCTTTACTCTGCTTGTGTTCTATATGTGGCTGTTAAGTCTGGACACATTCATTAAGTAACAACATTTTTAAATTGTTTTGTAATAATATATATATATTTGGCTGTCAAAATTAAAATTATTTTAAACGGCACTAAATGTTATTAACGCGTATCAATTCAGCGCACATTTCTGTTTTTACCATTTTTATAAAATATATAAATACATAAATAAATGACTAAATATAAAAGAGGTGAAATTAAAACCTCCAGCAAAACATAAATTTATTTCACGGCGTCCCTTCTTTACTTAGATATAAAATGAATAAATAAACATAAAACATAAACATAAAAAAAATATTTTTAATGCGTAAACTTTTGTTTTATTTTTGCGCCAAGTCTCAAATCAAACACCAAATCCACCACGGTTCACACAATTTACCCTCTAGGTGGCGTTCTGTGGGTTACTACCTCATAATGGTGAAACAAACCTAAATTACTGTATTGATCGTACAGATAAGAACAATACATCATTCAAATCTGTAAAATGTCTATGATTATATATATGAAAGCTTCTTGACTTTAAGAGGTGCAGTTTCCTCGGTGTCACCTCATTAACTGTCCGTGTGGAAACATAGTAAAGGTTCCGTTTGGTTTCCTGATGATTTCCGTCATTTAAACGCCATTATTACTTTAAAATATTTACAAGAGTTTTTTGTCTTCATGCTCTATGTTGCATCCATATTTCTCCATGTCCATGTTGCTTAAAGTATTACAACAGGAAGTACAAATATATGGTACATTTAGAACAGATAGAAATGTGCGATTAAGTTGCGATTAAATATTTAATTTGATTGACAACCTCTGTACAATTATACATAAAATCTACATATTACATAGTAAACCTTTATTACTTCTCATTACATCTGCACTATCTTTATCTATATGTGTCAGGGACCTCCCTGCCACGCCCCCCTCGGTAGCAGTCAGGGATTCACCTGTCACGCCCCCCTCGGCAGCAGTCATGCTGCCTCGTTATGCCGCCCCGGCTCTGATTCCCGACAGCCTAGCCAGTCTCCAGACCTAAACCCAATAGAGAATCTTTGGAGGTGTTGGAACTCAGAACCCGTCTCTGAGCAGACACATCATGGGTGGATTCTTTGTTTCAGATAATTCCCAATGTAGCACTCTTAACTTAATAAAATAAAATGAAATGGACCTCAAAAGCCAATGAAAAATCTTCAGTCTTGGATGAGAAAGAGCAAAAACTTCTTTATTCCAGACACGTTCTGATGAGCCCATAGAAGGTGGTCACTTCATCACATCAAAATGATCAAGCGCACACACACTTTGCACACACTCATTCTTATACCCTGGTGTTACATGACACCTTTACTTTTTTCCTATTTTCTTCATCCCAGCAAAGTCCCCTTCCTGGGACTCCATATTTGGGTTTTCCTGTTCCCCCATTACCCTTATTTACGGCCTTTTCTCTATGTCACTTAAGAAAAGAATGTGTATACAACTTTCACCCCCTCTGGTACAGCCAGGCACCGCTTCCTCCTGCTCTCAGGTTTTTATGCGTGGACAACCATTTTGCGGCCTACTTTATCTTCCCTACATCTACTCTGTGTAAGTGTTCTGCTTTTATAATGCTATTTGCTATTCCATTTTTATTAAATCAAGCTATATTATTTTACTTAAATTGTCTATTTGTATAAGTTTAACTACATTATTATTTTACAGACATCCTGGGACATCTCTTAGGAGCATTCTTCACTAACAGCATCGTAAATCTCACCTCTTCTCTGCACAATAAACATGCTTAAGCCTTGTATGTTGTTCTTTCTTGTCTATCCAACACACTCATAACACCAGTCAGACTCTACTCTACTCTATTTATTAAAATCTGATCGCTATTGTGAATTATACTTGAAGTACATAGACTACATGAGACTGATTAAAAACACATAAGCTAAAATAGGTGTTAATCAAGCTGCTTCTATTGTATCTAATAGATTCTATACTAATTATTAGGTAAATTTATTGGATGGATATTAGTTGGATTAAAACACACTCTAGATAAGGTTAATTCAAACATTTTTCTCGACAGAGGGAGCTCAAACTCCGTGTTTCTCAGCGACAGGCCAGAAACCTGACTGATCTAGAGAAGATCTGTGTGGAGGAGTGGGCCAAAATCCCTCCTGCAGTGTGGGCAAACCTGGTGAAACACTACAGGAAACGTTTGACCTCTGTAATTGCAAACAAAAGCTACTGTACCAAATATTAACATTGACTTTCTCAGGTGTTCAAATACTTATTTTCCTCACTGTATATATATATATATATATATATATATATATATATATATATATATATATATATACAGCGTTGTGCTAGTTACTAAGAAATAGTAACTAGTTACAGTTACTCGTTACTTCATTCAAAAATTAACTCAATTACTTTGTTGATTATTTACACCAAAAAGTAATGCGTTACTGTTAAAAGTAACTTTTTGGTTACTTTTTTAAAGAACCTTCTTTAATGTTTCCATTAATGCCCTTTCATGCGTTATGGTCTACAAACACAAAACTGACTTAAACACAAAGTCATTTTTAAACACTATTTTATTAAAGTCAGAGCAGCACAAACTGAATATATCACAAGGATTTCTGAAATAAACAACAAAACAAGCTGAATATTAGATTCACAATCAAAAATTAAAGTAGCTTCTGCATCATAAAAGCTGTTGTGTTGAGCTCTTAAACATGTTCCTTTCACAGCTGAAGTATGAAAACTATCAACAATGTAGAACAGAACACCGGGTTAGCTTCTAGCTTCTAGCTTCTAGCTTCATCGAGCCGTGGAGTTTCTGGAGGAGCTTCGACAGATTGTAGTTGCTGTTTATCGCAGTAGATACGAGCGTCGAACCAGAAAGACACAACTTACATTTGACTAAAAAGTTTTTGTTTTATACTCAACTAAAGTGAAATAATGATCATATTTCCACTTTGAGAAACTCGTCTTGCTCTCGCCTCGACTCGCCATTACTGCCGCACAGACCTGAATAATAATAATCTGCACTGCTATAGCCTTTATATTTATTCATGTGCTGTACATATGCTACATGTTTATCTGCACTATTTGCATGATTGCTACTTTTTGCACTTCTGGTAGATGCCAAACTGCATTTAATTGCTGTGTACCTGTACAATGCAATGACAATAAAGATCGATCGATCTATCGATCTATCTATCGATCTATCTATCGATCTATCTATCTATCTAATATTAATATGATGTGAGGGTCAGGTACACTAAAACAGGTAGCAGTAATAACTACTTTTTACTGAAGTACATGTCCGAGTCAATACTTATTTACTTTTACTTGAGTAAAAAAGTATAATCAGTACTTCAACTTTTCCCCGAGTATTTTAAAACATCAGTATCTGTACTTCTACTTAAGTAAAGTATTTGTGTACTTTTGCCACCTCTGATTAAACTGTTCACAGTTGTGTAGTTTGGAATATGTTGTGGAAAAGCAAATTGTGGGAAAACCTCGGTTCTGGAAAAAAATGATAATGTGTACCGAGCAAAGTAACCTTTTTATAAAAGAAAATAAACAGGAACATCTGATTTATGAAGCAAAAACCTGATACATACTGTATATATCCTGCTCTTTCTCCTCATTACATCATCTCTACTGGTTTTAGTTTTAAAAACAATAAAGTGAAGAAACACATATTTTAGTTCACTCATACACACACACACACACACACACACACACACACACACACACACACATCATATACACATATTTGTTCATGTACAAAATATCTCATGTAGAAACACGAAGTCATCAGTTTTTATACAAGCACATAGTGGAGAACCTGAACACTGATTATCCTGATCTGTAATGTAAACGTTTATAACCTCCATAAATTATTCTTGTCTCTGAAATCAATTCACTTTTTGTAATTTTTTTACCCCCAGCAGACCGGTGTCTTGTCAGTCCACAGATGAAGATTAATGTTTATAAAACATAGATAAGAAGTGAAAAGTCTTACCTTAGAGAGAGAAGAAAATGTCTTGTGGCTCAGGTTATTCATTCATGCCAGAAGATCAGCAGCATGTGGGTTATTTTTTTTTTTTTTCTATGTTGGAATTGGTGGTGGTGTTGGGGGGTGTGTGTGTGCCGGTCCATTCACATTTCTCATGTAAATGTTGCTCCTCCCTGCTCTGCTTTGAATTAATGTTCTGTCGTCATGAGACTCGGCAGCTCTACGTGCAGTCAGACTCATACACACTACAGTGAGTGAGAAAAAACTTCAGTGAGATGACCATCTCCACCTGGTAGATCTTCAGCCAGAGCATCCTGTCTTGTTTCAGTGCACTGTTTTGTTAAGGGGGATTTTCCCTTGGCAAGTTTGGCGATCTGCTTGAAGAAGGATGGATTTGGTCGACCTCGTCAAAAAACTGAAAAGCAATTGTCTTTCCTAAAATGCTGTTCGGTTTCTATACTGTAGCCTTTAGAAATATTTTTAGAAATGTTTATTTTTATTCGTTTTCTTTGACAGAATTTGACATCAATTTCACAATTTCCTGTATTGAAATAGATCAGTTCTCTGTAACATTCAGGTTCCTTGATTTCTCGATGTCTCCAGGAGATCCTCATGCCATGTTTTCTCTGTGACAGTCGAGATGTCTGGTTTTGTCTCCTGATACTCACGTTGTAGCATGTTCACATGGGCCTCAACAGATGTTGAGGCCCATGTGAACACGTTTCCTTCATTAGAATAACAGAAACAGATAACGCTTCTACTGTGATGGATAGGGACAGATATGCAAAATGTCTAAAACTTCATTAATCAACAAGATGCTTTAAATAAAATAAAAACAACACTGAACTGCATAAACAGAATAAGTAGGCAATAAAGATTCATTATCTATAATATAATTATGAAATATAACTTTTCTTATAATAATGTTCAAGTTGATAATGCTGTCTTTACCTTGGATGTGTGGAAGGATTAGACTGGGGTCATGCTGTAGACTGGTTGAATTCCACTGCTACTGGCTCTAACACAACAATGGTCTCCACATTTTCCTTGTATTGGTACAAACTGTAGAAACTTTAGTTGCTTTTTGAAGGATTCAACAAACATCTGCCACTAATGCTCAGGATACTAACAATGTAGTGTAGAGTACTGAGACGTGCACTTAAGACTGCACATGTGTATCAGTTGGTCTAGTGTGAAAACGTTTTTAGCGCTGTTTGAGTATAAGAAACAACACTTATTGGACACATCATTTTGTTGCTGATTTTAAAAATGTTAATTAATTTGAACAGTTTTGTGACACAGGAAAAAAACGGGTTGCACTGCACAAGTCTGCAGGGGCTTTGATTAACAGCTAAAGTTAACAGTAGCATGAACAGAAACATCAAGGTTCAGTTACTTACCCATGAATTTCCTCGTCTCCTCTTTGGCAACTTGTATATCAGCTTTAATTATTTTCTGAATCAATCCACCGTGAACAAACTCGACAAGGAAGAACGAACCCACGTTTTCTCTCAATTATCTTTTGCATGGAAAAAAATAAAATACGCAATATGGTAGAAAAGTCCTGCTAAAGTCCTGTTAAAACAGTTACATTTATTAGTGTGTGATGTTTATATTTAATGTTTTAATCAATTTAGTATATTTTTCTGGAACGTTGTAGTGTTCAATGATTATCCATAGATATGACCATTCACAAGAGATTCCCTCGAGATATAGTCAAAATCAAAATTACACACATATTTTTTTTAAATTTAAACTAATAATAGATTGCTGCCTGCTGCATTTATAATTAAATCTCTAACCATCCCAAGGTTGACCCATATGTACTTTCCTTTGATTGCCCAATTCTGTGTTATATATTGATGATTCTATATAAATGAATGTTCATTCTATTTAATATTGTCTTTGTGAGAATGTTATAGATTATGCTAATAAGACTAATTTGTCTCCAGTGATCTAAGATAAAGTACATTTTAGCAAAGTACAGTTTTTTTCTACACATTTATTTTATTAAATGTGTTTAGTTGTAGGCAAATGTAACTGTTTGTGAATTATGCACAAATGTATCCAGGAGTTCAGTAATATTGAAATTTTAGATGTAAACAATATGTTTGATTTTGTATCTCAAACATTGCATATGACATGAACTACTGATATAATTAAAAATACATACATTTATTAGATTATCCTGGATTGTATTTTAGAGTTTGAAAGGCGTAATAAATTCAAATTTCTCCTAAATAATTGTATTTGAAACCGTCTCCTTACTCCTTGTTTGAATATCTTTTAACAAAAATATGACATTGTTTTTTTGGAGGTCCCCTGGTGGTCTAGCTCTCACCGCTGCGGCCCGGGTACGATCCCCGGTCAGGGAACCAACCCCAGCCATTAGGGTTGCACAAGCCTTAGTGCCTGTCCCAAGCCCAGATAAATGGGGAGAGTTGCGTTAGTGTCAGGCTGATGACCATGACGCGGAAGTAACTCAATCATTGTCCCTTTATTATCCAAACACAAAACGCCACTCAGGCAAATGTCCACAAACAAAAGGTATCCGCTCGGGATACCTAGAGTCTGAAAACGAAAGTAAACTCCTATGGCCTCGGATAGTCCTCACGGGAAAGGAGTCCAGAACAGGAACCAGCAGGGAAAACAGCCACGGGAAATCACCAGCATGACGTTCAAGAACCGACAGCCTGTGACTCGAGAACGTGAGTCTATATAGTCTGATCCGTAACGAGCCACAGCTGTCGGTCGTTTCAGGCCGGCACGGGATAACGAGGAACCCTGTCAGCTACTGAGGGGGGCGTGGCAGGGGAATCTCTGACAGCGGCCGAGGGGGGCGTGGCAGGGAAATCCCTGACAGTACCCCCCCTCCAGGGGCGGCACCTGACGCCCCAAAACCCACCAATGGCAGGCGGGCCGGGGCACTCTGAGGAAGGCCTCTTCAATCGACCCGGGAAAAAGGAGGCCCCGTGAGCATTGCAGCAGAACAGGGGAAGATCGGAAGGGGCCCAAGGCAAAGCAGCGTCCTCGGTCGGGAGCAGGAATGGGTTAGCGGCCCACGAAAAGACCGGAAGCTGAGCCAAGTTCTTAGCAGAAACCAGCGGTGGCGCGACGTCCACGGCGGAGACCAGAGGCCGAGCGACGTCCACGGCGGAGACCAGGGGCTGAGCGACGTCCGCGGCGGAGACAGGAGGCGGAAAGACGACCCCCCTGGAGACCTGTACGACGATCTCTACGCGGCCCGGCGGCTGTACGACGATCTCTACGCGGCCCAGCGGCTGTACGACAACCCCTTCGCGGCTAGGCAGCGGTACAACGACAGGAGGCGGAGAGACGACCCCCTTGGAGGCCTGGAGCAGACCGACATCCTCGACGGAGACCCGGAACACAGAGGCACCCTCGGCAGGACGTTGAACCGGAACGACACCCTCGGAGGGCCTCTGGAGAGCTCTGCCGTCGTTAGGGGGACCTGGGGGCCCGACGTCGCCCTGAGGGAAACCTGGAACGGAGCCGCGCGCTCTGAAGAACCACAGAACGAAGCTTCTTCATCCTCAAGGGGACTGTTGTGGAGATCCGCCCTCTCCATCTCACACATCCCCAGAATAAGCTCGCAGAATTCGGCGAGTGAGCCAAAATTGCCCCCATTGGCGCTCCATAATCTGCTGGTTTTTGAGAGAGCATCACCAGACAGGAGAGAAACGCAGAAGGCGATCTTGGCTCGTTCTGAGGGAAACTGGGAAAAGTTTTCCTCCACATACTCGCCGATGTTCTTCAGAAATTTGCCCAATTCTTCTCCTTTCCCAAAGAAGCGAGCCAGAAATCCCCTCGCGCTCACGGAGGGGCGTGGCGTTCATTATCCGGCGTCTGTGGCTTTGAGCCGCGAGGAGCAGCATGGAACTCTCTGTGAAAATCTGAAGCCGGGTTCGGCTGCCGATCCATCGCAGCCGAAATCGCGGGTGGGCGATTCAGCTACTGAGAAGGGCGTGGCAGGGGAATCTCTGACAGCGGCCGAGGGGGGCGTAACAGGGGAATCCCTGACAGTTAGGAAGGGCATCCAGCGTAAAAACATGTGCCGAATTAAACATGCGGATGGTCCGCTGTGGCGACCCCTAATGGGAGAAGCTGAAAGAAAGATGACATTGTTTTTGGTGATTTCTTTATTGTTCTTGCTGAAATAGACACATATTAGGAACAATAATATAATAAAACTATGACAGTAAAAATGTATTAATAATACTTACAAAACATGCTGTGAAGAACTCAGTTGGGAAATCACCAAGAAGTAGTGAAAGCATTCTAAGAGCAACAATGTCAAAATGTCAGTGAGGTCAGAGGTCAGAGGTGAGTTGGCTACAGAGACACATTGGCTAAAGGCTACATTTGTCATAATGAGCATAAGACAATTTCCATCATAATTGTGTGTGTTACTAAAGAGCATTAAAGTATTCATAAGAGTTTGCTTTACAAAATTCAGCAAACAATGGAATTAATTTAAATGTATAAACGTTGGCTTCTTGCAGACGATTCCTCAAAATCTGCTCAGCAAGACCTCTTTTCAGCCTGAAGATCTGAATCAGCTGTTGACAGTGACGACCAAGAGAGCCTTTTTCTTTTTTCAGGTTCTTCCCAACTCTTCTTCTTCTCCCATTAGGGATGACATCATCCGCAAACATCATAGTCAATGGAGACTCCTGTCTGACCTCATATATCATCCTGCCCATCACCACTACAAACAGAAAGGGGCTCAGAGCCGATCCTTGATGCAGTTCCACCTCAACCTTGAACCAGTCTGTCATTCTTACTGCACACTTCACTGCTGTCACATTGTCCTCATACATGTCCTGCCTTTTCTCCTTTCTTAGAGTCCAACTTCTCCTACAGCTCCTCGTATGCCTTTTCCTTGGCTTTCGCCAAATCCTTCTTCACCTGCTGCTGCATCTCCTTGTACTCCTGCCTACTTTTCTCATCACTCTGTTGATCCCAATTCTGTTTCTCCAACCTCTTTTTCCTTCTGCTCTACTGCACTTCCTCATTCCACCGCCACATCTCTTTGTCTTCCTTTCTATTTCCAGATGTCACACCAATACTTATCTATCTGTATATCTTATCACTTCAGCAGTAGTTGCCCAATCATCCAGCACCTCTTCACCACCACCGAGCCCCTGTCTGACTTCTTCCCTGAACTTCACACTACACTCTTCCTCCTTCAGTTTCCACCATCTAATTCTTCTTTCAGTCCTCACTCTTCTCCTCTTCATCTTCACCGCCAAAACCATCCTACAGACCACCATCCGATGCTGTCTAGCTACACTGTCCCCTGCAAAGAATCTGTAGAAAGTGTGATCAGTGATTCTGATGTCCTTCAACACCAAAGAACAGTTTTCTTCATGCAGCTCGTCCTCAGTAACGTCCGCACGTCCTTCATATCCTGCACCCTCATGTGTACCATTAACGCTTCATTCAAATACAACCTTATTATCAGTACACCACCAAACATGTGGTGTTTGGGTAAAGACTTTACTCAGGTGACATGGCAGGAGAGCTGTGAAACCCACATGAGCTTCTACAGTAATGGGAGGATCTGCACTGATGGAGTCTTTGGAGGGAAAAATTACAGTCTACATGATTTGGAGCATTTTATAAAAATTTTTGCATATTGTAATGAATGTTAGGACACTTGTGTGTTGTTGGATTTGAACCAGGTCACTCACCCACACAGACAGAGAGCCAGAAGATGGAAATAGAAAGGAGGATCATGATGCCTGAAAGACTCCTGTGTTTTTTTTTTTTTTACAGATTTCCTGATACAAACACAAACAAAGGCAGATTATTAAACACATTAAATATAAGTGGAAGATCAGCATTGATGAAAAAATAAATGTAGTAGATGCTGAGGTAATCTCCATGTCGCTTGTCTGGGAGCGGAGCATGCTAGGTTGGTTCCCGAGGGACATGTGAGCGCTCCGCTCCCAGTGAACACTCTTTGAGGCCAGAAGTTCTGGCCTTCTGCTAATGAAATGTGCTGTTTGAAGACCTGGAGCTCGCAGCCAATACAGCATTCCAACAGTCCCCTTTGGTTTGGGGGAAGCCTTGTTCAGCCTGGCCCTTAAAAAAAAATTTATGGAACGATTTCCTGGGTTGTAAAGATGTTTGCTCTGGCTCTCCTCAAGTGCTTGCGTCATCAACCGGGGGGCGCTGCCCACCAAGTCCTATGGGAGCTAGACGTGGGAGACACACCGGCGGCCAGGAAGCCAGAGCTTTGCTGTGCAACAAACTTAGCTCTCAGGGCATCTAAAGAAACCACTAGGGCCATTGGCCGGGCAATTGCCACTTTCGTGTCTACTAAAGGCACCTGGTATCTCCCATGTCACTCTTGTGGGGCTGCTCGACGGGTGGTGGAAGGATGGTTTTCTCTTTGCTTTTTCCTTTAATGAATGAGATTATTTATTCGACACATTTAAAATAAATAACCACATCGAAGTAAAACTTCCTGAAATAGTCAATAGAATACTTTTATTGTAATTTACTTCACCACCTTGTGGATGCCTTTATCACCTGATGTGGCCTGAGCAGGAAGTTATGAATACATACATTTTGGCCTCAACAATGTTCCAGGCACTTGTCAGCACCTCCCTTTTGGGCTTCATCCTCTCCTTGTAAATAAAGTTGTATAATTATTGTATATTTTGGATGTGTTCTTTCTAGTGTCAAGTCTTTATACTGCCTCTTGATTTCCGTTAACTTCCATTGTTTTCTTTCTTTTCTATATTTTTTCTGAATGTCTTTTTTCTGTTCATAAGAACAAAGAAATGCACACAGGTTTGTAATGACATGAGGGTGAAGAAATGATGACAATCTTCATTTCTTGGTAAAACATTTGTGTTCATTCAGACCAGATTAGACTGACAGCTGTAATACATTTAATTATTATGTATTTATAATTACAGATGTGTACAAAGATTTTATTGTAAAAGATTAATGCTTTAAAGAGACGAGAAGAGATCTGGATGACCAGTTCAAAACAGGGAAAAAAAAACTTCTGATGCTGTAAATGATTTTGATTTTCTTACCAGTCAGCATTGTTAAGCAAATTTTTTTTCTCCTTCCTTTTTGTTTTTATGTCACAAGTAAAACACAAAGTGCAGCTGCTGTTGTAATGAGAGACCAACTTAAAGGAGTCTCTCAAAATTAACATAGAAATTAAATTATCTGATGATTTGAATAACACTGAAATGAACTTGTTTAAATACAGAGAACAGAAGATCAGGGAAGAGAGCAGTAAGCAATGTTTTCATTTCATATACATTTTGAATATATGAGATAATAGAACAAAATTATCTGCCAGTTTGTCTTAGAAGGGAATTTTAGCAAAATGTTCCTTCCCAGATGTCTAAGATCATTCTGCATTGTGGGTGTCTGAGCATCTCAAGAATGTACCACCCCTGAATATAATTTATTATGTTATGCCAGTTTCTAAAAATGTCAAATTCTAGAAATGCGGAAGTCTATCTTTTGCATTGTTAATCTGACCTATAGATTATATAAAATTAAGTGTTATTAATGTTTTAAATTCAGTTGTTGTAGTCTGTATGTTTAAATGTCTAAATGTTTACCATGGACACGTGCCTGTGCAGACAGTGAGGAAGTCATTAGTCACCATAAACATTGCTTCAAAATTATTATTATTATAACTTTTTTTTATTATAATCATTTTTATTTAATAAAATCTATTAATTCAGATTTATGTGATGGAAGACAAAAGTATAAACTGATGCTGTTATGAGGCACAGGGAAAATGAACAAAGAAAATGGTAACGTAAAAAAGTGCTTCAGTAACATTGATCTAAATAAATTGATTTTATTGACATAAAAATGATGAATCCTGAATCAATATATAAATAAATATATTCAGTTACACCAACAAAACTAAAAGTAAGAGTAAGATCAGGTAGAAATGGCTCTATAATGTAACACTTGCAGGTTACAGTGTGTGTTTGATCAGTTCATTCTTTCTAAGTTGGAGTCTATTTGAGAGGGTTTTATGTCTCATGTCTTTATGCCCAGCATGGAGATTAAAAGTCATCATAGAGCACATTTATTAACCTTATTTTCCACATGACCAATATACATCTATATGGACGAATTTTGTCTTCAGCTTTTTTTTTCTTTAATAATGAACCTTTTTAAAACATTTATCAGCTACAACCAACTTACAAATGTCAATAAATAAGTCGTATTGTATCACAAGAAAACATTTAAGAATGACTACTTAATAAAATTTTCATCACTGCTTCATTAGAAAAAAAAGCATTTCATTAAGAGTTTGTGAACTAAAAATGAAGAGCAGCAAAAACTTTTTACTGACTGAACTTCTGACTCCTTTTCTTTTTTTTTCCCCGAGTTTCTTGGGGAAAATGTCTTAGACGCCTGGAAAAGAGGCTTGTCTTAAAGCTGAAGTTCAGGGCGAAGTTCCAGGATGCTGTGTGACGCCACTCAGTGCCAAACCCTGACTCATGTTCCCTGTGCTGAGAACAGATTCAGCTCACCATGAAGTGCAGCAGAGTACAGAGACATCAGTGATGGACAGTAAGGAAGTAAATGTAATGTGTTACTGTATTTAAGTAGCTTTTTCTTTTATCTGTACTTTACTGAAGTATTTCCATTCAGGGAAACTTTAACTTCACTACATTTCAAACTCAAATATTGTACATATTTATATTTATTATATATATATATATATATATATATATATATATATATATATATATATATATATATATATATATATATATATATATGCATATTTTACTCAACTACATTTTGCGAAATCAATCATTCCTTTTATTTATGAGTTTATTTTTATTTAAAAACTTTTATTAATTGTGTAGTGAGTAAAGTCTTAAGAGCTGGAGAGAACAACCTGAGAACATCACCCCCGATTTAGAGTCGGAGTACAGGAGAGTCTGTGCAGGGGAGTGTGTGTGTGTGTGTGTGTGTGAGTGTGTGTGAGAGTGTGTGACTTTTAGAAATGGTCACTCCATTTCTAAAAGTGACCAATTACAGATAATCCTTTGTCGCAGGAACATCAGGTCATTCAGCTGAAAGTTTGCCAACTTTTAGCTCCTCATAAATCAGACGTCCAGGACCAGAGAGCTGAGAGCAAAGGAGATCGATGTGCTTATAGACAAATGTTTTGGGACACCAGACTTTTCCAACAACATGTGGTTCTTCTTCAAATTGTTCTACAAGGACGGGGAGACATAATTCTATAGGATGTCATTGGATGTGTTTTTTGTATTTTTTTTAATCATTTTTATTCAATAAAATCTATTAATTTAGATGTATGTGATGAAAGACAAAAGTATAAACTGAAGCTGATATGAGGCACAAGAACAGAAAATGGTAACAAAAAATTGCCTCAGTCATATTTATCTAAATTAATTGATTTTATTGAAACAAAAATGATCAGACAGAGGCTCGGTGGTGTTGAAGAGGTGTTGGATGATTGGGCAACTACTGCAGGAGAGCATAAGGAGAAAGAGGTTGGCAAAACAGAAGTGGGATAGACAGAGTGATGAGAAAAGTAGGCAGGAGTACAAGGAGATGCAGCAGCAGGTAAAGAGGATGTGGCAAAAGCCAAGGAAAAGGCATATGAGGAGCTGTAGGAGAAGTTGGACACTAAGGAAAGAGAAAAGGATTTATACCGATTGGCCAGGCAGAGGGACCGAGCTGGGAAGGATGTACTGCAAGTTAGAGCAATAAAGGATGGAGAGGGAAATGTGTTGACTAGTGAGGAGAGTATGTTGAGAAGGTGGAGGGAGTATTTTGAGCAGCTGATGAACAAGGAAAATGAGAGAGAGAGAAGGTTGGATGATGTGGAGTTGGTGAAGCAGGATGTAGATAGGATTAGTAAGGAGGAAGTGAGAGCAGCGATTAAGAGGATGAAGAGTGGAAAGTCGGTTGGACCAGATGACATACCGGTAGAAGCGTGGAGATGTTTAGGAGAGATGGCAGTGGAGTTTTTAACCAGATTGTTAAACAGGATTTTGGAAGGTGAGAAGATGCCTGAGGAATGGAGAAGAAGTGTGCTGGTACCGATATTTAAGCATAAGGGAGATGTGCAGACCTGCAGTAACTACAGGGGTATTAAGTTAATCGGTCACACCATGAAGTTATGGGAAAGTGTAGTGGAAGTCAGGCTGAGAGAAGAGGTGACCATCTGTGAGCAACAGTATGGTTTCATGCCAAGGAAGAGCACCACATACTCATTATTTGCTTTAAGGATGTTGATGGAGAAGTATAGAGAAGGACAGAAGGAATTGCATTGTGTATTTGTGGATTTAGAGAAAGCCTACGATAGGGTGCCAAGAGAGGAGTTGTGTTATTGTATGAGGAAGTCAGGTGTGTCAGAGAAGTATGTGAGGGTGGTGCAGGACATGTATGAGGACAGTGTGACGGCAGTGAAGTGTGCAGTAGGTACGACAGACTGGTTCAGGGTGAAGGTTGGACTGCATCAAGGATCGGCCCTGAGCCCTTTCCTGTTTGCAGTGGTGATGGACAGGTTGACGGACGAGGTCAGACAGGAGAATTCAAGAGTTATATTCATATTAAGTTTGTAATCTGGTGTACCAGTGTAGATTTATTCATTGCTAGAGACTCAAAGCACTTTTGTATGTCGCTCTGGATAAGGGCGCTGCTAAATGCCGCAAATGTAAATGTAAATGTCTCATGTCTTTATGTCCAGCATGGAGATTAAAAGTCATCATAGAGCCGTAATAACAGCTATGTTACAAAAGCATGTTGTCCACATTTATTAACCTTTTTTTCCACATGAACAATATACTTCTATATGAATTTTTTCTTCTTCAGCTTTGTTTCCCTTAAAAAATTTACTTTTTTTAAAACATTTATCAGCTACAACCAACTTGAAAATGTCAATGTCTTTATATGCTTTGTTCCTCCGCAGCTGCCTGTGTGTAGCGATTCCCCCTAAGGGCTTCTCGGATTGCCTCTCGCCAGTTCGGGTCTTTGTGGCCTATGCTCCCAGAGCGCACTACCGGATTATCCGTATCACTCGGGTATTTTGTGTTGCTCTGCTGTTTTGTTAATAAATATCTGTTGGCTGTTACTTCGGCTTCCGCTTCTGTATCTCCACATGACAATCACAAGAAAACATTTAAGAATTACTAAAAGTTTCATCACTGCATTATTATAAAAAATAAAAAAAAACATTTCATTAAGAGTTGGTAAACTCAAAATGAAGAGAAGCAAATACTTTTTACTTTTAACTTCTGACTTCTCTTTTTCTTTTTTTTCGAGTTTCTTGCAAAAAATGTCTCAGACGCCTGGAAAAAAGTTTTGATTAAAGCTGAAGTTCAGGACGAAGTTCCAGGATTCCAGGACGTTTCCTGTGCTGTTAACAGATTCAGAAAAAAGTGACCAATTACAGATAACAATTTGTCTCCTCCCACATTCACTAGGCCGCTCGACTGAATGTTTGCCAACTTTTAACTTTTGAAATTTTAACTTCTCAAAAATCAGATGTTTACGACCAGAGAGCTAAGAGCAAAGTTCAAGTAAAGTTTATTCCCCCAGTGGGGAAAAAAAAGTTAGCCACTAATTGTGCAAGTTCTCCCGCTTAAAAAGATGAGAGAGGCCTGTAATTTTTATCATATGTACACTTTGAGAGACAAAATGTGAAAAAAAAAATCCAGAAAATCACATTGTCTGATTTTTTAAGAATTTATTTGCAAATTATGGTGGAAAATAAGTATTTGGTCACCTACAAAAAAGCAAGATTTCTGGCTCTCACAGACCTGTAACTTCTTTGAGAGGCTCCTCTGTCCTCCACCTGTTTGAACTCGTTATCAGTATAAAAGACACCCGTCCACAACCTCAAACACTCAGACTCCAAACTCCACTATGGCCAAGACCAAAAAGCTGTCAAAGGACACCAGAAACAAAATTGTAGACCTGCACCAGGCTGGAAGACTAAATATGCAGTAGGTAAGCAGCTTGGTGTGAAGAAATCAACTGGGGATTTCTTCTGTCAAATATTCTTCAACTGTACTTCGAGTAGAACATTAAAGTGTGTTATAAATCAGATAAGAAATACAATTCAGTTACACTAAATGTACTTAAAGTTGTTCCATATAAACATAACTAAGTATATTAATATATATATATATATATATATATATATATATATATATATATATATATATATATATATATATATTGCAATAAAAATTCATCTTAAACATATCATTTAACACTTAATATGCTTGATGTTGTTCCAAAATAACACAATTAATATGCATTTAGAATAGAATAATTAAAATATGATGCAAGATATACTGATCTACTGAACACAATTATAAACACAAGACTTTTGGACGCATTTTTTAGGAGTTGATCTCAAAGATCTAAGACGTTTTCTATGTACACAAAAGGTCTATTTCTCTCAAATATTGTTCACAAATCTGTCCGAACCTGTTAGTGAGCTCTTCTCCTTTACCCAGAGAATCATCCACCTCACAGGTGTGGCAGATCAGGATGCTGATTAGACATTAACAGACTGTAGAAAGAACATCAGTCATAATCACACACTCCAGTGCTCATGTTAGTTCTCACTCTCCAGTGTTCTGTAGTGATTAAAGACTATAATCACACTCTTGATCACCCAAATGGGGATGGGTTCCTTTTTAGTCTGGTTCTTCTCAAGGTTTCTTCCACATAACATCTAAAGGAATGTTTCCTTGCACAGTTGCCCCAGTCTTCATCATCAGGGATAAATACACATCATTCCCTTTTATTCATAAATTCTGTTAAGCTGCTTTGAGACAATGTCCGTTGTGAAAATCTCTAGAAATAAACTTGTACTTGAGTATTATTCTGATTTATTATATTTTGTTTTTATAAAATATTATAAAATATTACTTTGTATTTTTTAACCAAGCAGGAATTTTATTTAAAATTGTTTTAAAAATCTAAACTGTTGATGTTCACAAATGCTATTAATAATCAACTGTTCATAAAAAACAACAAGCGATTTTATGTTGCATTTCTTCCGCCAACTGAACCGAAATTGTACCAAACAGTGACATAAAAACTGAGGTACGAACTGAAGCATGAATTTTGTGTACCTTTACACCACTACATCCTGTCTTCTTCAGGACAGAGTCATGTCCATCTTCTGATTGATAAAGACTGCATCAGAGGTTTTTTTTCTTCATTTCATCGATTAATTGCATTATTGAGCATTTCAAGACTGGAAGCATCCTGGACTACTGCAGCTCTCTGCTGGCAGGTCGACCTCTGAATTCAATTGTGCACTGCCTGAGATCACTCTCGTGTTCATCAAGACTCTTCTCTGTTCTGGCAACCAGGTGGTGGAATGAACTTTCGCCTAGATTTCTAACAGCTGGATCACTGGCTGTCTTCAAACAACGGGTGTAGACCAACCACTTCCTGAAACAATTCAACACAAATGCATTTATTTATTTATTAAAAAGCATGCTACAATTCCTCACCAGTGAGTTCTTGGCTGATCTTTTTGTAATCAGTGTTGATTTATTCATTGATGGAGACTCAAAGCACTTTTGTACGTCGCTCTGAATAAGAGCATCTGCTAAATTCTGTAAATGTAAAATGTAAACTTGTGTAATTTTTCAAAAGAACAAAAGAACTGCAGTCTAGCTGGTGACTAAGAGCACTTTTTTTTGTGGTTCTGGGCTTCACATATAACCTTTTTGAAGAACTTGTGTTTTGATTTAAAACATATTTTCCAGACAGTAAGTGGACCATGTTTCCTAATCAGTTCAGTGTAGTGTTTAATGTAGTGGTGTTTTGGTCGTAATGTAAAGTCAGGGAAGGTTGACAGCAGAAGGTTTCTTTGCTCTGACACTTTGTAGTAAACTGAGGTGCCACAATTAATGCAACAATGTCCTTGAGGAGCAGGAGAACTTCCCATACGTAGGAATTTTTTGGTCAATAAGCAGAGTAAGAAGCCATAGCAGTGTTTTTCCTCAGTTTGTGTGTGTGTGTGTGTGTGTGTGCATATTTGTGTTTGTGGTTTTAACATCTGCAGCAGATAAAAACAGGAATGTGTTCTCTTTCAAAAGCTACATTTAATGTGCTGTTCAATGACACTATTATTTGGTTGACCGATTATGAAGCGTGTGTCAAAGGCGCCAAGACTTTGGCTTAAATAACCTCTGTGGGGGACGTCATCTGAATGCGCCCACCTGCGAGTGCGTGTGTGTGTGTGTGTGTGCGGTTGAGTGTGCAGTAGCGTGCAGGAGAAACATGGCATCTCCGAGTGCGAGGCTGTTTGAGAGTTTAGCTTGTAAATATTAGGCAGGAAATTGGTTTTGTTCTTTTTGTTGATTTGGCTCCGTCTTAGAGTCACCTTCACTATTCACCTCTGTACTGCTCATATTTCATTTATCCTAGTTGCTGATCGTTTCCTCCCCCTTTCTAATTCTTTATAGACTTTTGATACTTTTCATTTTTTTGTGCAATATAATGTGTCCATGTGCAATATGTGGTTTTTGCATAAAACTACACTTCCTCTAGATAAGGGGTCACCAACCTTTTTGAAGCCGAGAGCTACTTCTTGGGTACCGATTAATGTGAAGGGCTACCAGTTTGATACACACTTCTGAAATAACACATTTGCTCAAATTTACCTTGAATGATATGTTATTATTAATAATTAATGATATTCATCTATGTGAAGACACTGATCATGTAAATGATTTTTCACAATAATTATCAACAATGATTTAACAACGTAGGAAACAGTTTAATATCAATATGCAAAACTTTATTATAAATCTCTGCAAATATTTACATTTTCAAATGATTCACTCCAACATTTTTACCAGCCACTAACAATTTTTACCAAATCATACACTATGTTGCATCATGTTTGTACAGATTATCAATTATGTAACGCAAAAATCAACTTTCAGATTTTACTGGAATTATCACCAAATCTGCTGCATTTTTAACAAAATTAATTTTTTAACAAATTAAATTTTAACTAAATCTTACATTTAACAAACACATTTGATTTTTTCAATAATTGAAAAATGGTATCGATTTCTTTGTCTGTTAGTGGGAAGTCTGGCATTGCATGCTGTCAAGTCAAGTTTATTTCTATAGCGCTTTTCACAACAGACATTGTCTCAAAGCAGCTTTACAGAAATCAACAGTTAAGGTGAATGGTGTGTGTTTATCCCTGATAAGCAGCCGTGGCGACTGTGGCAAGTAAAAACTCCCTTAGATGTAATGAGGAAGAAACCTTGAGAGGAACCAGACTCAAAAGAGGAACCCATCCTCATTTGGGTGACATCAAGAGAGTGATCATAAATCTTTCAACAATACAGAACACTGGAGAGTGAGAACTAACATGAGTACTGGAGTATAAGATTATAAGTGATGTTCTTTCTGCAGCCTTATACAGTCTTTATGGTTAGTAGCTCCTAGTTTTATGAGCTCAGCATTTGTGATCATCACAGATCCAGCTTCTCCATGCCAGAGCCTTTAAACACTCCAGGAGGTCCAATGTCAAAACTCCACACATGTAGTGGGATCCAAATGGCACTGGTACGTCTCTAGATGGTTCAGGATGTTTGCGAGTTCGGCATCTACTTCTTCAAAGGTCTGTAATCATCTGGAGCTGGCCAAACCTCAGGGTGTCTCGGGATGGGGAGAGAAAGAGAAGCAGTGGAGAGAAATTAGCGTAGCTGCTGTTCATGATATTAACAGCACAAGTTGATAATGTGCATGTGATCAGATGTTCTGGAGCACAAGATTATGGTGTGAGATGTATGTTATGTGTAGGCTTTGCTAAAAATATATGTTTTTAATCTGCACTTAAACTGGGAGAGTGTGTCTGAGCCCCGAACACTGTCAGGAACTCAGGACTTTTCCAGAGTTTAGGAGCTAAATGTAAAAATGATCTACCACCTTTAGTAGACTTTGCTATTCTAGGAACTACTAGAAGCCCAGAGTTTTGAGATCTCAGAGAGCGTGACGGATTGTAGCATGTTAAAAGACTGGAGAGAAACATGGGAGCCAAACCATTTAGTGCTTTATAAGTAAGAAGTAATAGTTTGTAGTCTATTTAAAATTTAACAGGAAGCCAATGTAGGGACGATAAGATTGGGGTTATATGGTCATATTTTCTTGACCTAGTAAGAACTCTGGCTGTTCACCAGTGTATTGTCATCTGGGGTGTAACTTGACACTGCAACTCTGAGTGAGTCTTGCAGATGTGCATCAGTGAGGCATGTTCTGTGTTTGTTCTTGATGAAGTTCATGTCAGAAAAGGCTGACTCACAAAGATAGGTTGAACCAAACAGGCTGGCAACCTTTATAGCTGCTGTGCATACACTTCTGTACTTTTCTGTGTCAACAAGGTACTAAAAGTTTGGTGTGGCCTGATAGGCTTTGAGGTGGATGTCATTGTGCAATGTGACAATTTCGATTTCCACCTGTCCAGCATCCAAGCTGAATGTTGCACTTAGTTGCTCAGCAATGCATGTTGTGTCCATGTTCATGAAAGGATCGGAAATGAATGGCTCACACATGGCTCAAGTTGATCAAGGTCACAAAACCTGTTCTCAAACTCTTGCCCAAGTCCGTTTATGACTTGAGAGTACTTTTCTGCAACTTTGTCAAAAGTCTCAGATGCAGAAACACTGTCTTTCAGCACCATCTGCACAGAGGGAAAGTGCAGCATCTTTTTATTCTGTAAATGCACAGAGAAAATGTTCACCTGCGCTTTAAATGCATTTAAAGCACGTATAAGATAAGATAAGATAAGATAAGATAAGATAAGATGAAGATAAGATATACCTTTATTCGTCCCACAGTGGGGAAATGTCTTTGTTACAGCAGCAAAGAAAAGAAATAAAAATAAATACAAATATATAAAAAGAATATACACATACTATAATATACAGTATATACACAGTATAATGTATAAATACAAATAAGGGAAGAAAAAAGTATGTAATGCAGGTAGTATTTCACACAGGTGGTATTGTACATATTGCAGGTAATATTTCACAAAGGTAATGTTATTACACAGTTAAACATTAATAACAGTGTGTACTATGGTGACTGGTTGTCTAAAGTCTAATAGCAGCAGGGGGAAAAGACCTTCTGTAACGCTCCTTCAGACACTTAGGATGTTCACTGGTGATAAAGTTTGTTTGTGCCAACGGAAATCCACCACCAGTTCTTTGGTTTTCCCTGCATTTATCTGGAGGCAGCTCTGTTGGCACCAGTCTACAAAGTTCTGTCTAAGTCCTCTGTACTCCCTGTCATTATCATCCGTGATCAGACCGACGATGGCAGAACACTTCTGTAGGTGACAGGTTGCTGAGCTGAACATGAAGTCTGCTGTGTAGACGGTGAAGAGGAACGGGGCTAGAACCGTTCCCTGCGGGGCTCCAGTGTTGCAGACAATCATGGCAGACTCACAGTCACGTGTCCTCACATACTGTGGTCGGTCTGTGAGGTAGTCCAGTATCCAGGCAGACAGATGATGGTCCACTCCCATGTACACCATCCTATCCCTGAGGAGCGCAGGTTGGATGGTGTTAAAAGCACTAGAGAAGTAAAAAAAACATGACTCTCACAGTGCTCCCAGCCTTTTCCAGGTGTGAGATAGCCCGATTTAGGAGGAAGATGACTGCGTCTTCCACTCCAATGCCAGGTTGGTAGGCAAACTGAAGTGGATCCATTGATGGGCTTTTTATGGGCCATTTTAGTCATGTCAGCAACAGTCTTACCTTTGCCTTGCAGCTCACAGTTCAAATGGTTCAGTTTCCCAGTAATGCCTGTTAAAAATGTTTTAAATGTCATCATATAGGACATCTTGTTCTCGCCAGTCCTGAGGGACAGAGTGACCCGGTGTTTCCAAGCGACAGGCAGAAGGCACCTGAACTTGCTGGAGTCGTTCCCCCTGAGGCTTCAGCTCGGCCTGCTGCTGAAAGCCCCGTAACTGCTGCTGCACTAGGGCCTAGGGAGCGTGAGCCCCAGGCTTAGACTGCAGCCCAGAAGTCCACTAGTGCTGAACCGGACCTCATTAGATGCAGTATTTATTTATGGTTTCTTTTATTTTTCAGTATAGCTGTTGTTTTTGTTGTGTTCAAGTTTCTTAGATTAGCATTAGCTTAGCCCTCTTAATCAGCTCATTGTTTCAAGTCCTTGTGTGTATCTTTGCTGCTGTGGTTATTAATTTGGGTCTTCATTTAGTTACTTCAGATTTTTTTTTAAAATCTGTTCTGTATTTAAATGTATTTATTTCCTCAGTATGAAGTAAATATAAATGGCATGATGTAAAATAAGATGTAAGAAGTGTATTGAACTCTACAGCAGAAGAGAAGGACAGGATGTAGGAGGTGAAGCAGTTAAAGCAGAACACTAGAACATCTCTGTTCACATGCTCAGAGGAGGAAGTGTGTTAGAAATGGCAGCGTATCTGCTTCTGTTTACTCTGCAGCTGATGTTTGGTGAGTTCACTACAAATAAATAGAAGATTTTGGACTAAATCATTAGTACTTTCCACATTAGCTGTGTTCAGGACGTCTGTATAGAGATTAGTGCACTCAGTTCTACAACAAACATGTTTTAAAGGGAGTTGAGCTGTGAGCTGTGTGTTTCTAGAGTTTACAGAGTGGGCAGATTATATCAGCCAGACAAAGCAGCCTGAACAAACACTTTTATGTGGATTATAATGTAGATGAGAGTCACTTTTATTTAACAGAAAGCAGCAGTTCAGTCAGTTTAGTGATTATTGGAGTTCGAGAGACGGATCTGGGGTTTTATTACTGTGGAGGACGAAATGATGAGACACACATTCAGTTTGGGAAACTCATCAGACTGAACTTTACAGGTCAGTAACTAAACTTCATTTACACACTTTACTGATGTTGTCTTGGATTTTGTTTATTTACATACAGTGCCCTCCACAATTATTGGCACCCCTGTTTAAGATGTGGTCATGGACTTCAAAAAATTCTCCTTTTTTTTAAAACAACATAGAACCCAAATGCAAAAAAAGAGAAAAATCCAACCTTTCATTTAAGTACATTACTTTGGTGGTAAAAAAAATCACACATTTAGAAAAAAAAAAAAACTTGAAATCATGTGTGCCACAATTATTGGCACCCTGATGTTAATACTTTGTACAACCTCCTTTTGCCAACAAGACAGCACTTAATCTCCTCCTATAACATTTCACAAGATTGGAGAACACAGAGAGAGGGATTTTTGACCATTCTTCTTTGCACATCTTTCTAGATCATCCAGTGTCCTGGGTCCTCTCTTATGCACTCTTCTCTTTAGCTCGCCCCACAGGTTTTCGATTGGGTTGAGGTCTGGGGACTGAGATGGCCATGGAGGACCTTGAGTTTGTGACTGCTGAACCACTTTTGTGTAGATTTTGCCACATGTTTTGGATCATTATCCTGCTGAAAGACCCAATGACAACCCATCTTCAGCTTTCTGGCAGAGGCCATCAGGTTTTTATTTAAAATATCCTGGTACTTCAAAGCGTTCATAATGCCATGCACCCTAACAAGGTTCACAGGGCCTTTGGAAGAAAACAGGCCCACAGCATCACAGATCCTCCACCATACTTCACGGTGGGCATGAGGTGCTTTTCGGCATACTCATCTTTTGTTTTACGCCAGACCCACTTAGAGTGTTTGTTGCCAAAAAGCTCAATCTTAGTCTCATCTGACCAAAGCACACGATCCCAGTTGAAGTCCCAGTACCGCTTAGCAAACTCCAGACGTTTACGTTTGTGAGTGTTAGTGAGAAAAGGCTTTTTCCTTGCATGCCTCCCAAACAGCTTGTTGGCATGTAGAGAGCGTCTGATGGTTGTTTTGGAGACCCCAAGATGCCACTCTTTGATGCAATTCTGTGACGGTGAGCTTGGGAAATTTTTTTACTTCTCTTACCATCCTCCTCACTGTGCGTTGTGGCAAGATAAACTTGGGACCTCTTCCAGCCTTGTTTGTCACTGTTCCAGTTGTTTTAAACTTCTTAATGATTCCTCTGACTGTAGATACCGGCAAGTTAAGGCAAGTGGCTATTTTCTTGTAGCCATTGCCTGACTTATGAAGGTCGACACACATCTGCCTTACTTGAATGGTGTGTTCTCTTGTCTTTGCCATGTTGACAAATGGGTAAGAGAATTAGGCCTCTGTGTCACGTCATATTTATACCCCAGGGAAACAGGAAATCATGAATTACTAATTAAAAGTCCCTAGATACCCTGACCAACCTTAGCAACTACAGAAAAATATATAAAAAAAAAAACAATTAAATTTTTCAGAGGAATTGTTAGGGGTGCCAATAATTGTGGGACACATGATTTCAAGTTTTTTTTTTTTTTCTAAATGTATGATTTTTTTTTACCACCAAAGTTATGTACTTAAATGAAAGGTTGGATTTTTCTCTTTTTTTGCATTTGGGTTCTATGTTGTTTTTAAAAAAAGGAGAATTTTTAGAAGTCCATGACCACATCTTAAACAGGGGTGCCAATAATTGTGAAGGGCACTGTACATATTTAATGCTATTAAATAATATCTTGTTAATTTTATCTTATAAAAAATATTATTCAGACACTGGACATGAATTTTCCAGCAGTAAAACAGACAACAAACATATACACACATTTATAAAGATTATAAAAATCTACTTTTGAAAATAATCCATTTATAATGTCATGGTTTTAAATATCTGTATTATTACAAAATCTCCAACAAAGTCTCACGCCATTTCCTGATGTAATCACGAACTTAAATCTATTGATTCATGTTCTTTTTCCCAATTTTTATCAGAGAATAAGGCAGAAAATAGATGGTAGATTAGGATTAGGATTGGGGTTATACGGTAATACATGTGTGTGTCTTTAATTAACACAGTCTCTTAATCAGCAGAATATATTTACTGTATTTTGACTGGATGGAACCACTGAGGATGATTTATAACAGCAAGTAGAAAATCAATAAAAACATGTTGAGTAAATGGAGCTTGGAGAATAAATCAGTAATAAACAAGAATAAAACAATACATTGTGTTGGAATATATCACAAATAATGTTGTCCTCAATGACATGAAAAAAGAGGGAAAATCAGTAGATTACATTTGGTGACTTTATCAGGAAAAGCAGTGAGACTGGTCTGGAATATGATTCTGCAATTCGAGTTTCTGTTGCAGCACAAAACTGCTTATTATTCATGGATCATTAATAAGATGATCTGAATGTAAAGTCCACACTGAGTCTTCCAGAAGCCTGAAGTTTCCCTCAGCACTATACTGAGATCTCTGTGTGCTTCTGTGTGTGTTTTAGGTGGCAGCAATAATGGATCTTCATCTGAGGCTTCAGATTCACAGCCGCCTGCTAGAAATGTTAACGACTGGATTAGAAATGTGATTGTAATGTGTGTGTGCTTCGTCTCCGTCCTAATAACCATCTGCATGTGTGTGTTCTGCAGCAGGGTTCTAGGTAAGACTAGAGGTGAAATTACAGGCTGAATATTTATTTATGATTTTATATTTATACTAATGAAATTCTCTTTAAGGAAAATTTACATCATGCAGCTTCTTCAGTCACACCACCGACTCCACTGATAAGGTAGGAACTCTTTTTAAAGATGTTTCTGTAGCAGAGCTGCTGATCTGCAGTTACTCTGCTTTACTGTAATTACTCACATTTAATAATAAAATACTGCCAGTATTTATTCTGATTTTACTGCAATTCCTGTCTGTTATGTGTCAGTATGAGAGAATTGGACTCAAAGCACCAAATTTTAACTGCACTAATACAAGATACACAAAATTGTATGGTTCTGACAAGCAGAGAAAAACATGATGAATTGGACTTTGCATTTTTACACCATGTTCAGCTGTTATCACTGAGGGTGGACTCACTTTTGTTGTTATTAAGACAATAATGTCTGCATGTTGAGTTATTTTCAGAGGACAGTAAATCTGTACTGTATACAAGCTGCACATTAACTAATCTAAAATATATCCAAGTTTCAGTTCTATTATATTGTACATGGGAAGTTTATACTAAAATGGGTGAGGGGTGTACTTACTTTTGTAAGATATGGTATATAAATGGAAAAATGCTTAAAACGTGGTAACAAATATATACTTTTTAGTTTATTTAGCTGTTAGAAATGAAAGCTTTAATGAGGTTATTGAATTGGAGTTTACACATGAAACCTCTATATTTGTATTTTATTATTAAGATTAAATAAACTGTTTGGATTGTATTTTTTAATAACATTATTTACACAACTTGTTTTTTAGTTGCCAAATGCTGATGACCCACAACTCCTCCTCTCCTCTCCTCCTTTATTCATTTCTTTTTCTGCTTTGATCTCAGTATGTTTATCAGGTTTATTCTCATATAATCAGATTCATATTTAAAATGAAATGAACTTTTACACTGTTTTGTTGCTCAGACAATATTAAAATGTGTGAATTGTACTGATTTGCTGATTGAGAGCAAATATGGACTTTACACAATTAGACATAATAAAATGATAAATATTTTCCTGATATTGCTACAGATCTATAATCAGGAGCAGGTCATGGCAGGCAGGTAAATGTCTGATTTCTGGGAACAACATTCTGTCCAAATCTGATGTGTTTCTCTAAGCAGCTTCTGTTTTGTGTGTAAAAGTGGCAGAGTGCAGATTCATTTCCTACAGAAAAAGAGAAAAAAGCTTGCAGTTTTTTAATATCATTTAGAAAAATCAGCATTTGGATTTATTACAAAGTTTAAATGTTATTAGATTTTTTTAGTGTTAGAGCGACCCCTACTGGTGTGGAAATGTGTTGTTTTTTGTAACTGGTTTATTGAGCTGATTAATGATGTTTAATATAGAAATATTTACATATTAATCAAATGTTTGTGACAGAAATGAAATGTGTAACTAACGTTTGTAATAAGTTTGTATTGAATAAATCAGCTCGAGACCCTTTTTTCTATTAAAAACTCGGAGGATGTTTGATATATTTAAGTATCAGAATCGAGACTCGAACTGAGACTCTGTAGCGCCGCACAGCGGAAATCAACGTGAACACGTTGGGTGTGGAGACTCAGAGACAGTTGTACAGATTTTGATACATTTATTGCAGATATGAAAGGAAACACAAAGAAAAATGCGGAAGTGAAAAAAAAATGGAAAAAAAAGAATAAAACAGAGAGCAAACTGAGGTAAAGTAACAAACAAACAGCATCCATTCGTGAACAAAGTAGCAACAGAAAACTAGACAAAATATCACAAAATTAAAATAAACAAGAACAGAGACAAACTTACAAAAACACAGGCGATCAGAGAGATAATCTTGGACAAGAGCATTCGCAAAACCAAAGGTGGAGAAAATCGAAAACCAAACAGAGAACAAATGAAAAAGCGCTTTAAATAGTCCATGTGGCAGAAAAAAAAGAGAGCTAGAGAGATAGAGAGGGAAGGAACATGAGCAGCATCTAGTGACAAGGGGTAAAAACTGAAAGTCAAGGTTTTGTTTTAGATTGAATAAAAAAAGAAAAGAAATATAAAAATCAGAATAGATTAGAGTAGAAAATAAAAGAAACTAGGTAGGAAAAACAAGAATTTAATTACAATGCATTTGTCCCTGTAAATGTATTTCTAGTGAGTGAGCCATTGGTTACAGTGTCAAAAAAAAAAACTCAATGAGATGGTATGAGGAAGAAACCATGAGAGGACCCAGACTAAAAAAAAGCAACCTATCTTCATCCGAGTTAAAAAGTGCAGCTGGGGATGGAGGAGACCTTGGCCTGCTTGGGAAGCATTTACTGCTTCAGTGTATCTCCCCAGCTGTTCTAAAAGGGTCAGAAGCCAGCCTGGTTGGTTCCCCGATCAGACTTTCAGGCAGAAGGGGAGGCCAGGATGTTAGCTCTGCCACAAGAGGTGCTTCAGAGTTCAGCCTCCCTCCAGCAGGTGTCTCCCTTCACTTCCGCCCAAAAGATCGCTGTAGGGTCAGAGACCCGCCTCGAGAGGCTGGTTCCCCTAAGAGATTTCCAGGCAGGTTTGAAAGGCCTGCCAGATGTATCTCGGTGGGTCCTGCACACAATAGAGAAGGGCTACTCAATTTAGTTTGGGTGCCCTTCACCCCAGTTCAACGGGTTGTGTCCTACCATGGTGGGACACCAGCAGGCTCTGGTCTAGGAAAAGGAAGTGTGCACCCTCCAAAGGAAAGGGGCCATCGAGGTGTTTCCTTCCTTAGTCAGAGAGTCAGGCTACTACAGCCAGTACTTTGTTGTTCTTACGAAGGATGGTGGAATGCGGCCGATCCTAGATCTGTGCTGTTTAAACTGCTCACTGAAAAGTCTCAGGTTCTATATGTCTCAGATCAAGTCCACATAGCCATCCTTCCTCCTCACAGGAGAAGGACATGTGCAGGACACCGTGCAGATGTGGCCGAGGCTATGTCTGTACGCCTTTCCCCCTAATGCGCTGTTCCTGGGAGTTCTGAAGAGAATCCGCCAGGATTCATCTCCTCAGTGGCTGGGCAGACCTTGGTTTATGGACCTGCTGTCCCTCCTGCTGCTTTGAGACAATGTCCGTTGTTAAAAGCGCTATAGAAATAAACTTGACTTGACCTCCTTGGGAAATTCCTCCCAGGAGGGATTTCCTCTAACAGGCAGGGGGAACTCTGGGACCCCTGAGGAGGGGCATTTCCTAGCAGCTGGTCCCTCTACTAAGGTAGTAAAGATCATTCGCCATACCAGAGCTCCCTCCACAAGGAGGTTGTATGCCACTAAATGGCATTTGTTCTCCATGTGGTGTGGTTCAGTTCTGGAGTTCCTGCAGGAACAGTTTGCCACAGGGTTGGCTCTATCAACCCTGAAGGTTTACATGTCCGCTATTGTGGCTTATCCTGCCAGCGGGGCAGTTGCTGGGGAAACACCCCCTCGTAACACGTTTCCTATGCGGCACGCGGAGGCTGAGGCCCGGGACACAACCCAGAGTGACGACGATGGAGAGGATTAGAAATGAGTTTATTAGAGGGACAGCGCATGTAGGGGGTTTTGGAGACAAAGTGAGGGAGGTGTGACTGAGATGGTTTGGACATGTGCAAAGGAGGGACATGGGGTATATCAGTAGGAGAATGCTGAGGATGGAGCCACCAGGAAGGAGGAAAAGAGGAAGACCAAGGAAGAGGTTTATGGATTTGGTGAGAGAAGACATGCAGGTAGTTGGTTTGAAACTAGGTGACCCCTAATGGGAGATGTCGAAAGAAGAAGAAAAAAGTGACCAATAATTTGTGACTGATATTTAATGTGTAGAGTTACTTCTCCTCATTGAACAGTTTCTCGAGCGCATTCTTTCAGCACAGCTGCTGCTACATGAATATGACGTATCACGACACTACGGAGACAGAGGCGTGTCCTGAGAGTCACATAAAATACAGATTAACATGGCAGAGGTAGAGCTGCATCTTCCTGCAGACACAACAGTAAAAAAAAAAAAAAAAAACAATAAAAAAACAAAAAAAACAATGTATGGTTGTATTTAATTTTTTCCTGTTTTTTTTTTTTTTAACTATAAAGACGTGCATGTGAAAGGGCATCATAATGGGGTGAATCGAATCGCATCAGTAGCTGCTTCATATTTATTTTTTATGTATTGTAGTGTTCCTATGGATCTTTAATGTATTGTAGTGTTCACATGGATCTTTAATGTATTGTAGTGTTTATTGATATTTAATGTATTGTAGTGTTCATATGCATGTTTTATGTAGGGAGTCTGAATACGTTATATAGTGCTGTTAGAACGTATTCAGACTCGATTCACTTTTTTCCAATGTTGCAGGATGATAATACATAAAAATTCTCATAAATCTACACTCACTACCCCAAAATAACAAAGTGAAAACAGAATTCCAGAAATGTGAATGATAAAGTATTCAGACTCTTTACTCAGTTCTGATTGAAGCTCCTTTGGCAGCAATTCCAGCCTCGAGTCTGTTTGGGGTTGACACAACACGCTTTACACACCTGGATTGGGGGATTTTCTGCTGTTCAGTGTCCAGTGTCATCAATTGGCTGTGTGCTTAGGCTTGTTGTCATGTAGGAAGATAAACCTTTAGTCCAGACTGAGGTCCTGATCACTGTGGAACCCAGACCCTGCTGCAGAAAAACACATTCACAGCATGACCACCAATCTTCATCGTTGAGGTGGTTCTAGGCAGGTGATGAGTTGAGATGAGAAACATTTAGAAATACGGCTAAAACAGTTAAATCTTGGATTCATCAGAGCAGAGAATCATATTCCACACAGTCTGAAAGTCCTTTAGCAGGCTTTCATTTTTTGCACCAAATAGGGTTCCATCTAGCCACTCTGCTACAGGGCCCAGATCAGTGGAGGCCTGCAGTGATGGTTTTCCTTCAGGAACTTTGTTCATCTCCACACAGGATCTCTGGAGCTCAGTCAGAGTGACCACCAGGTTATTCGTCACATCACTTACTAAGGCCCTTCCCTGACTTTTTAGTTTGATCAGGAGACCAGCTCCTGGAAGAGTCCTGATTGTACAACACTTCTTCCATTTGAGAATTATGGAGGCCGCTGTGCCCTTGGAAATCTTTAGTACAGCAGCAATGTTTTGGAGCCTTCAGCAGATCTGCAACACTCCTGTCTCAGAGCTCTGCATCAGTTCCATCCACCTCATGGCTTGGTTTTTCCTCTGATCTGCATTGTCAACTGTGAGGACTTCTATAGAGAGGTGTGTGTCTTTTCAAATCATCTCCAATCAATAATCACTTTTCCATAGGTGGATTTTAATCCAGGTGTAGAAACATCTCAGTAATGATCAAATGTTGTTGCAAAAGGTCTAAATACTTAAGGATGTGATATTTCTGGTTTTAATAAAAAATGAAAATAAAGTAATTTCTAGAATTCTGTTCTCATTGAGTCATTATGTGGTGATGAGTGGAGATTAATCTTATTTATGTATGAAAATAATAAAGCTTTCACCTGCTAGGAGCTGTAATGTATGAACTTCTCTTGGTAAATCCGGAGTCTTTCTCAAGTGCAGATATTGTGGTGTTTCAGCATCACAGCTTCATGTGAGAATCTATCAGAAAGGTCATCCTGCACCTCACATTTGTTTGCTTGTTGTTTTAAAGGAGATACACTGAGATCTTCCTCATTTCTATTATTCTGTGAGCTGCAGCTCCTGAGATCACTGGAGTCTCTGCAGTTTGTGAAATTAAACTGATTTTTCCTCCATTTGAAAATTAAATAAATATGAGAAGAACTGAACACATGATGCAAACAGTGATGATGATCAGCAGGTTCATTCCACCAGCTTCACCTGGAGACACAAATAATTTATTCTAAATATTATTTAATTAAAAAAAGTATTTATATGAATATGATAAAAATGTTTTATCTAATAATGTGACTGAGATAAATTGAGATTTAGACAGTTAATGAATCATAATAATTATTAATACAAAAAATAAATATAATATTTACTCACCTGAGGGATCATCTTTCCTCTCTTCAGGTTTTTTTGTAACTGAAAGAAAAAAAAAAAAAACAGGAAAAATGTCGCATTTTATTGTTCACTCTTTTCCTCTAAATATTTTTACTTCATAACTGCAGAAGCATCAAAATTCCTATGAAAAAAAGTGCAGAGTTTCTCCCAGTCCTGTCCTGCATTTTAATTCTGATGGATCTACTTCTCGTCGTCTCCATTGGTCTCAGTGTGGAATAAAACTCATTCTCACAGTTATTATTATTGCTGAGTCAGGATTTAGTTCACATTTTTCCTTGTGCATCAGCAGCACAAATGACTGTACAGGAGCAATAATTGATCAGTAAATCTAATAAAATAATGAAGCTCATAAGACTCCTATCATGTCATTGTCAAACTGACAGATTTCACTGGAACATGAACACGTGTCAATCACATGCAAACATCCTTCAGTGTGTGTTGATCTGATGAGGGATTTTCTTCAGTCTCCTGCATGTGTTTAAACACTTCTGCTGTTTGCTTTGGGATTTTTTATACAGTTTCCCTTAATCCCTAAACAATTTAACATTTATTATAAATTACTGAAACTGTTTTAAATCCTAAAACTCCATAAGTTCATGTGTCTTTCAGATGAGGACTGAACGTCACTCTACACTTCAGAAGTGAAAAATTCCTGTGTGTAATGTAGGAAACACACTTGATCTAGTACGGGAAGTCAGTGAGTGTGAGGTATAAAACAGTATTGAAATGCAGGACAGGAGGTGTGTGTTCTCCACACTCAGTCTAACAAAACCAAACAGTAAACTGTGTAGTGCAGCTTCAAGCAGAACTGAGAAACACTGACATCTACATTAAATCCAGAATCCTGTTCACCTGAGTTTAGTCATTTTCATTCTTTTATAACTGTGGAACTGATACTGTAAGTGTCGTATTCAGCATCATCTGATACTCATCCACTTACCACTGACTGAGAGTTTAATGTTCTGGACCAACACAGGTTTCTTTGTGTCCGTCATTAAAATGTAGCTGCTGTACAGAGTTTCATCAGTAACACTGACATTCTTCAACACCAGAGAACAGTTTCCTTTAAGCAGCTCCTCCTCAGGAACGTCCACACGTCCCTCATATCTTTCACCCTGAAATGACTCTTTACCCAGTCGCTCAAACACAATCTCATCACCAATACGCCACTCAACCTGAGGTGTTTGGATGGACAGATGTCTCCAGTCACATGGCAGCACTGCTGTGGATCCCACCTGAGCTGATACTCTCTGAACAACTGTAGACACACAAAAAAAGTTTTAGAAAATGATTTTATATAAGAACATTAATTTTAATTTATTTTACACACACACACACACACACACACACACACACACACACACACACACAGATATTAAACTGTAATAAATAATAGAACCAAATAAAACCCTGAGAATATTTCAGCTTCTTGACTTTCATGTAAAAACTCAGATGAAGTACAATAATGTGTTCTAGCAGTAAAAATACTCAGATAGCAGCATCTGATATCATGTAACACTCTGTAGAGTAAAACCTCGTGTAGATTTGTCATGGAACACGGCAGGAGCAGCTACAAGTGCAGATCATTTCTTACAGAAAGTGCAAACAAACCCCAAGGAACAAAATCCAGAACAATCAGAAAGTAAAGTAGAAAAACGAATCCTGAGCACAAGCAGGAACCGACAGCATGAGACAACAAACAGAAGACAAAGTGTGCAGTGAACGGTGAGATCTTCATCCACAAGTGCTAATGATCATGAAACGTGAATCAGGTGTAAAAACAAACATGAGACCTGCTGCAGTGGCTTGTGGGAAACAGAGTTCCTGTCCATAATCCTGACAATATTGTAGTGATCTGGATGGATTTTCACAATTACTCGTTAATTGGTTCAAAAAGTAACTCCATTACTTTGTTGATTACTTACACCATAAGTAATGTGTTACTGTTAAAAGTAACTTTTTAGTTACTTTTTTAAAAAACGTTCTTTAATGTTCCCATTAATGCCCTTTTATGCGTTATGGTCTACAAACACAAAACTGACTTAAACACAAAGTCATTTTTAAACACTATTTTATTAAAGTCAGAGCAGCACAAACTGAATATATCACAAGCATTTCTGAAATAAATAACAAAACAAGCTGAATAATATATTCACAATCAAAAACTTAAGTGGCTTCTGCATCATAAAAGCTGTTGTGTTGAGCTCTTAAACATGTTCCTTTCACAGTTTAAGTATGAAAACTATCAACAGTGTAGAACAGAACACTGGGTTAGCTTCTAGCTTCGTCAAGGCATGGAGTTTCTGGAGGAGCTTCGACAGATTGGAGTTGCTGTTTATTGCAGTAGATACGAGCTTCGAACCAGAAAGACACAGTTACATTTGACTTAAAAGTTTTTGTCTTCATGCTCATCTAAAGTGAAATAATGAGCATATTTCCACTTTGAGAAACTCGTCTTGCTCTCGCCTCGACTCGCCATTACTGCCACACAGACCTGATTAAATAGAGACACGCCCACAGTGCGTCTTTTTCGTGTTTACAGAGGTTCATCCACCAATGCTACAATGCGACGCTGCTTTAAGCAGGTTAGACTGTAGTCTACACTTCAGCCCAAATTCATTCATTTAAAAAAGTAACGGGTAACGCACCATACGGTAGCAGTAACGGAGTTTCTTTATTTAAAACGCGTTACAGTATTAGTTTCTAGTAACGAGTTACTGCCCAACACTGCATAAAACAACATGAAACAACAATCACAGTAACAGATAAACACAGGGCTAAGAACTATTAAGTGTCCTTGCCACATAAAGTGCATGTGTGCAACCTGGTGCAAACAGTGCAAGACAATACAGGACAGTGCAAGACAATAGACAAAACACATGATAGTTCCGCCTGTAAACCTGTTGTAACGGGATAAAGTGAATAGTAGCAAAAATGTAAACAAATGTTGTAAACAGAATATTGTCTAAAAGAGAAAATAGCAGCAATGTGAAGATGTGCAAAAATGGCATGTAACAATTTATGGTAATTATTTAATGTGAGTGGTACTGAAGTCATGGGTGTGGGAAGTGAGTACAAGTGTGTGTTGAGTCCGGGTTGTACAGATCAGTCACACAGTTGTGCAGTAGTGTAGTGTTGTGTAGGCTTGAGGGAAGAAACCTTTACACAGTATGGATGTGACAGCCCGAATGCTTTGGAACCACTTCCCTGAAGGCAGAAGGGTGACAAGTGTGTGTGTGAGGGGTGTGTGGGGTCGTCCACAATGCTGTTGGCTTTGCGGACACAGCGTGTGGTGAATATGTCTATAATAGAGGGGAGAGAGACTCCGATGATCTTCTCAGCTGTCCTCACTATCCTCTGTAGGGTCTTGCAATCGGAGACGGTGCAGTTCCCAAACCAGGCAGTGATGCAGCTGCTCAAGATGCTCTCAATGGTCCCTCTGTAGAACATGGTCAGGATGGGGGAAGGAGATGGGCTTTCCTCAGCTTTCTCAGAAAGAAGAGATGCTGCTGGGTTTTTCTGGTGATAGAGCTGGTGGTGAGTGACCAGGTGAGGTTATCCGCCAAGTGAACAGTGCCAAGTGAATACTGGAATTTGTTGCTCTTGACGATCTCCACTGAAGATCCATCGATGATCAATAGTGAACAATAGTGAACCTTTTATTCATTTCTTTATTTTTTATTTTACTTTATTTTAATTCTTAACTTCTTCTTCTTTCGACTGCTCCCAATTAGGGGGCGCCACAGCGGATCATCCGTCTCCATCCAACCCTGTTCTCTACATCTGCCTCTTTCACACCAACTACCTGCATGTCTTCACTCACCACATCCATGAACCTCCTCCTTGGCCTTCCTCTTTTCCTCCTACCTGGTGGCTCCATCCTCAGCATTCTTTTACTAATATAATTCATGTCCCTCCTCTGCATATGTCCAAACCATCTCAATCTGCCCTACCTCCTTTTCACCAAAACATTCTACATGCGCTGTCCATCTAATAAACTCATTTCTAATCTTGTCCATTCTCGTCACTCCCAAAGAAAACCTTAACATCTTCAGCTCTGCTACCTCCAGCTCCACCTCCTGTCTTTTACTCAATGCCACTGTCTCCAATCCATACAACATCGCAGGTCTCACCACAGTCCTATAAACTTTCCTTTCATTCTTGCAGATACCCTACTAACACAAATCACTCCTGTCACTCTTCTCCACCCACTCCACCCTGCCTGCACTCTTTTCTTTACTTCCCTAACACACTCTCCATTACTTTGACCCCAGGTACCTGAACTCCTCCACCTTCTCCACCTCTTCTCCTGCAACCGCACCACTCCACTGCCCTCCTCTCATTCACACACATGTACTCTGTCTTACTCCTACTGACTTTCATTCCCTTCTCTCCAGCGCATATCTCCACCTCTCCAGGCTCTTCTCAACCTGCTCACTACTCTCACCACAAATCACAATATCATCCATAAACATCATAGTCCAGGGAGACTCCTGTCTGACCTCGTCCGTCAACCTGTCCATCACCACTGCAAACAGGAAAGGGCTCAGGGCCGATCCTTGATGTAGTCCAACCCTCACCCTGAACCAGTCTGTCGTCCTACTGCACACTACACTGCTGTCACACTGTCCTCATACATGTCCTGCACCACCCTCACATACTTCTCTGACACACCTGACTTCCTCATACAATACCACAACTCCTCTCTCGGCACCCTGTCGTACGCTTTCTCTAAATCCACAAATACACAATGCAATTCCTTCTGTCCTTCTCTATACTTCTCCATCAACATCCTCAAAGCAAATAAGGCATCTGTGGTGCTCTTCCTCAGCATGAAACCATACTGTTGCTCACAGATGGTCACCTCTTCTCTCAGCCTGGCTTCCACTACTCTTTCCCATAACTTCATGGTGTGACTGATCAACTTAATTCCCCTGTAGTTACTGCAGGTCTGCACATCTCCCTTATGCTTAAAGATCGGTACCAGCACACTCCTTCTCCATTCCTCAGGCATCCTCCCACCTTCCAGAATCTTGTTAAACAATCTGGTTAAAAACTCCACTGCCATCTCTCCTAAACATCTCCATGCTTCTACAGGTATGTCATCTGGTCCAACCGACTTTCCACTCTTCATCCTCTTAATCGCTGCTCTCACTTCCTCCTTACTAATCCTATCTACATCCTGCTTTACCAACTCCACATCATCAACCTTCTCTCTCTCTGATTTTCCTCATTCATCAGCTGCTCAAAATACTCCCTCCACCTTCTCAACACACTCTCCTCACTAGTCAACACATTTCCCTCTCCATCCTTTATTGCTCTAACTTGCAGTACATCCTTCCCAGCTCGGTCCCTCTGCCTGGCCAATCGGTATAAATCCTTTTCTCCTTCCTCAGTGTCCAAACTCTCATACAGCTCCTCATATGCCTTTTCCTTGGCTTTCGCCAAATCCCTCTTTACCTGCTGCTGCATCTCCTTGTACTCCTGCCTACTTTTCTCATCACTCTGTCTATCCCACTTCTGTTTTGCCAACCTCTTTCTCCTTATGCTCTCCTGCACTTCCTCATTCCACCACCATGTCTCCTTGTCTTCCTTTCTATTTCCAGATGTCACACCAAGTACTTTTCTAGCTGCCTCCCAGAGCTGCCTCCCAGAGCTGTTCACTCTGCTGACTCACGACTGTGCACCAACGCACAGCTCAAATCATATCATCCAGTTTGCCGATGACACGACCGTGGTGGGTCTAATCAGCAAGAACGACAAGTCAGCATATAGAGGGGAGGTGCAACGGGTAACAGCGTGGTGTGGAGCAAACAACCTGTCTCTGAACGTGGACAAAACGAAAGAGATGGTTGTGGACTTCAGGCGAGCACAGAGCGACCAATTTTTTATTATTGATGGATCCTCTGTGTTCATCTGGCAGACAACCTCACCTGGTCACTTAACACCAGCTCCATCACCAAGAAAGCCCAGCAGCGTCTCTACTTCCTGAGAAGGCTGAGGAAAGCCCACCTCCCTCCACCCATCCTGACCATGTTCTACAGAGGGACCATTGAGAGCATCTTGAGTAGCTGCATCACTGCCTGGTCTCGGATCGCAAGACCCTACAGAGGATAGTGAGGACAGCTGAGAAGATCATCGGTGTCTCTCTCCCCTCTATCATGGACATTTACACTACATGCTGCATCCTCAAAGCACACAGCATTGTGGTCGATCACACACACCCGTCACACACACTTTTTACACTCCTACCACAGGAAAACGGTTCCGAAGCATTCGGGCCGCAACAACAAGACTGTGCAACAGTTTCTTTACACAAGCCATCAGGCTTCTCAATACACAGAACTGAACAGAACTCGCACACACTCACTCACTCACACACACTCACTCAAATGTGTGTTACTGAACTGTACAACCGGGACTAAACACAATCATTACTGATCTCGATCCACTCCACCACCACTTATCTATTATTATTATTTATACTCGCACCTTGTATTACAGTAGAATGTTTACATGCTGTCTTTGCACCTCCTTGCTGCTGTTTTTTTGCACTACATTGTTCTGTTCTGTTCTGTTTGTATTCTCTCATGGGTATAGTTTTTACATTTCTCCTTACACAGGACTGTATAATCAAGTATACAGCAGGTTTACTAGTCGGCGCTATACTTGGTTTTTTGTCTTTTGTCTTGTCTTGTGTTGTCTTGTGTTGTCTGTCTGCACTGTCTGTCTGTACTGTTTTTTGTTTGCACTGTTTGCACCAGGTTGCACTCGATGCACTTTATGTTTGTGTTGTAGCTCTATGCTGTTGTTGTTTAGTGTAGCACCAGCGTTCCGGAGGAACATTGTTTCGTTTTTACTGTGTACTGTGTACCACTGTGTATAGTAAAAATGACAAAAAAAGCCTCTTGACCTTGATGATCCTCCTTCTTCTTAGAATAAGTATTCACCACTGCCATTTCCATCCTTTTAGCAAAATCTACCACCATCTGCCCTTCCACATTCCTCTCCTTAAGGCCATACATACCATCACCTCCTCATCACCTCTGTTCCCTTCACCTACATGCCCATTAAAGTCTGCCCCAATCACCAATCGTTCTTTCCTAGGTACACCATCCACCACTTCATCTAATTCACTCCAGAATCTTTCCTTCTTCTCCATCTCAAAACCCACTTGTGGAGCATAGGCACTGATGACATTTATCATCATCCCTTCAACTTCCACTTTCACGATCATCACCCTATCAGAAACTCTCTTCACCTCCACTACACTCTTACTGTACTCTTCCTTCAGAATCACCCCTACACCATTTCTCTTTCCATCCACACCAAGATAGAACAGTTTAAACACCTCCAATGTTCCTGACCTTACTCCCTTTCCACTTGGTCTCCTGAACACACAGCATATCTACCTTTCTCCTCTCCATCATATCAGCTACCTCTCTCCCTTTACCCGTCATAGTACCAACATTTAAAGTACCAACCCGAACCTCCACTCTCCTCCACTTCTCCTCCACTCTCCTCCACTTCTCCTTTTTCTGCCGTCTCTGTAGACGTCTTTCACCTCTCCTTCTCCTCCTTCGGCCAAGATTTTAATTCTTAACAATGTGTTTAAATGTGAGCAAATAGATGTTCATTATTTCTAACTTTTATCTGATTCACTTTGACTTTATATTTTTATATTTTATGTTAAATAATTTACTCACCATTGAGTTGTACATTGTTGATATCTTGTCTTCTGTCAGTGTTTGTAGCCACCACATGTTCAAACACAAAGGATTTGTACAAACCATCATCACTGATTCTGACATGATTCAACACCCGAGAACAGTTTCCTTTACGCAGCTCATCCTCAGGAACGTCCACACGTCCTTCATATCCTCGACCCTCATCTGTACCATTAAAGCTTCTCTCAAACACAACCTCATTATTAGTACGCCACAGAACATGTGGTGTTTGGGTGAAGACTTTATTCAGGGTACAGGGCAGGAGAGCTGTGGAACCCACATGAGCTTCTACAGTAATGTGAGGATCTGCACTGATGGAATCTGTGGGGGGAAACATTACAATCTACATGATTTGGAGCATTTTATAAAAATTGTAGCATATTGTAATGAATGTGAGGACACTTGTGTGTTGTTGGACTTGAACCAGGTCACTCACCCACACAGACAGAGAGCCAGAAGATGGAAATAGAAAGGAGGATCATGATGCCTGGAAGACTCGTGTGGAGTTTTTACAGATTTCCTGATACAAACACAAACAAAGGCAGATTATTACACACATTAAATATAAGTGGAAGATCAGCTTCTGCAGAAAATCACACAAACAAGTGTTCACTGTATTAGTGTCAATTTTACACCCTGAAAAAACACAAATCACTCATTTAAAATCCCACGTTTCACTACGCTTCATCACCTCAGTAACTGCACCATGACTTTACTGCCCCCTGTTGGTGGATTTTAGAGTCACAGCAGCAGTGATGAACTTTCACACACAGAACAAAATCCAAACTTTGTTGTGAATTGATTTTGGTCTCAGAGCTGCTAATGTGATGGAGCATGAGTGAGATCTTGAAATCTGCTTTAATGAATGTTTTTCTGCTTGATGGTTTGTTTTACTTTGGATATTTAATTTAAAATTAAAAAAATAAACTGTTCATTTATTTAATCTTTTTATTAACAAAACTTTAAACACAAATTACATTTAGATAAACAGTAAAAATGATCAGATTGAAGTGTAGTTTCTTCAGAATATATATATATATATATATATATTTATTTATTTATTAAGTCAATATCTATATGTTAACTAAAGTTTTACCAACTGACAAAACGGGTAATAAATACAATAATAAATTCAGATATACTTGAGGTAATAACACACTTCTCTGTAGAAAGCAGTGGGAGTGATGGATCAGAGGCTTTATAGAGACTAAAATAAATAAAAAATAAATGTATAAAAAAATATTTATCCAGTATAAAGAAGTAGATTTACATGGGACCCCAAACTGCCCTAAACACAGTGTAGAGTTTAATAACATAAAAATATTTTTCATTCAGCACTGCTACAGACATTAAACCAGTTTTAGTGTTTTATTTTTTAAGAGAATCAGGATTTCCGGAGATCATGTGACTCATCATATGATTGACACACTGCTGTGAACAAAATCCATTAACACTCAGGAGCTAAAATCCTGCTTCATCACCACATTACACTATTTCAGCTTTCACCAAAAATGTAAGAAATACATGTTTCAGTTCACTAATAAACACGAGAGTGAGTGTTTGTCCGTGTATAAAATGTAGGAACACAGAAGTCATCAGCTTTAACACAAGCACATGGTGAAGAACCTGAACACACTGATGATCAGTAATGACATGTTTATAACCTCCTGAAAATGTATAAGTGCCTTTAAAATCAATTCTTCATACTTTATTATCCAGCAGAAGCAGTGTTGTGTCAGATGTACACAGATAAACATTAACATTCATATAAATAAATATAAGAACTGAAAACTGAGTCTTACCCTGGAGAGAGAAGAAAATGTCACGTAACTCAGTGTCATTTAAGTAGAAGTTGAAGCTTTTGGTAGCCGCGTTTCAGGTCAGAAGAATCAACAGCATGCAGGTGGAGTTGACTTTTACTTTTGCAGATGAAGTGTTGGAATTTGTTGAGTATTTGCAGTAGGTGTGGGAAGATCCATGCTAATAATGAAGAGATCAGGTTTTTGTATTGGATTGATAGTAGCTTTCTTTAGTTTAAAGTATCCTGTTTCTGTTTTCCCATAAAGAACGTGTGTGTGTGTGTGTGTGTGTGTGTGTGTTTGTGCGTGTCTGGGTTTTTATTCACATCTTGCACAAGTTGCTCCCCCTCTCTACTGTGATTTGTTGTTCTGTTGTAACGTGATTCAGCAGCTCCAGGTGAAATCAGACACCTGAACACTACAGTGAGTGTGAGATGTCACACCATTCACCATCACTGTTGATTTCTGTAAAGCTACTTTGAGACAATGTCTGTTGTGAAAAGCGCTATACAAAAAAACTTGACTTGACTTGATTTAGTGCAGTAACACAGAGGATCATCATGTGGAAATATTTTACAGCTGGAAATCAAACACTTTAATCCACCAGGTGTGTAAGAAGGAGATTCACTACTGCAGCAACACCACCAACATCTACTGAACACACACATTAATACATGAAGAAGAAAAGTTCCAAGCTGTAACAGAAACACAGAGAGGAACAGGGAGGTCCTTCAGACAGGAGTCACCAGCAGAGTCGTTTCACACTGTAAAATAATCCCCATATCTACTCTTTATAATTGTGGCAACAGATTAGAAGCAATGATATTAATTATATTCAACAACTTTAACAGCTGAGTTAAAATGAATCAAATGAGCTCCTAAAAGTAAACCATTTAAAATGCATAACTGCAAACACCGCATTCAATGAAATTTAATAAAATTACACACAATTTTCGGGTGAATTGGAAAAAACAGAACCACCATTTAAACGAATATTACTAAATTCAGTTTAATTAATTTTATTTGTACACTTTTAACAATCAACATTGTCCCAAAGCAGCTTTACAGAAATAAATAACTACAAATAGACATTTAAATGTAAAGTATTATTAAGTTTATCCCTAATAAATGTGACTCAGTGATGACAGTAGCAAGGAAAAACTTTCTAAAATGGTATGAGGAAGAAACGTTGAGATGAACCAGACTCAGAAGGGAAACTCATCCACATTGAATGTCCCTCATTATAGTTTTATTATTGTTGAGGTTCTTAGCTGTTCAATGTTGATTTATTGATTTTCTATTTTTTTATTATTTATCAGTTTATAGGAGGGGCTGAGAGATGGGAGGAGCATCTCCACAGAAAGTGATATTTTCACAAGTAATGCGGCTTTTATGGGCAACCTGGTAAATGTCGGCCTTTTCTGACTTCCCACAATTTGTTTGTATTTACCTGGGGAGTCTAAATGTTGTAAATAAACAAAAATGTAATATAGGCTTTAAACACTCAAATGTACACAGAACACCTCAGGGTACCAGGTGGCAGCATAAATTATAGTAAAGAATTAAACAATTACAATTGTGGGTTTTAGGTAATGGTCCAACACAATCCAAAGTTTTGATTAAAATGGGTTTGTGCTGACTACAGTGGGGTTCAGGGGTACAGGTAGAACAATCCTCAGTAAATTAGGAACCATCACCTAAAAGCTTCCAACCAGTGATCTTCAAAACTGAGAGGAGACCATTTCATTATCCGCACTCCATCTGTAATGAAACACATTGACTGATACTGCTTGGCATTAGACTGCTTTGTTACTGACTCAAAACTCAGATTGCTGAGCAGCTACTAACTGTTTACAAGACCTGGGCAGATGTACCTCTGGACTGGGCATTTATTATATGTGACAGCTCAGAGTTATAATTAAACTTTCAACGGCCCCGCCTGAAAAAGGAAATACATTGACAGATCAATAATATCACCAACATACAAACAGGGAACACAGAGGAGTGCTGGTGCCCAGGCTGAGAAGTAACACTCATGGGTTCTGAAACTACTTAAGGTAAGGTGAAGACTCTATTTCTTTGTTATTACCTAGAATGCCTGAAACTCCTGCGACAGGTAGCTCTGAGTGCAGAGATCTCAGCACAACCTTCACCAGCCCTCAGAAATTCTCCATTTCCAAATACACATGATGTAATGGCACATAAACTGCCTCAATACCAATACCTTTATTAACACATTGCTACATGCACAGGAGGCTTCAGAGAACAGTAACGAACTCGTCAACTCAAACATCTGCACCGAGCCACTAATCTCTCATTATTACACTGTATTATTACAGGCTGTTTTACATGTTCAGCACATAAACACACATGATGTAATGACACAAAAGAGTTAAACACCAGATTAATTATGCAGCGACTCTCAGAGGTGCTCTGCAAAATCACAGCTTTAATCTCTGCTGTTTCTTTTTCTTCCTTTGCTTTAACACTGAGCAGCTTGAGAAAAATGATCTAACTCATGACAGTAGAAACTGTTTCGAGACCCTGCTGAGCCCCACGTTAGAAATAATACGAGTTTTATATGTGGCTTTAAACAAACATGTGTAACCCCTCTTGGTTCTCATGTCAGATTTGCCCGAAAAAAGACCACCTTCACACCATTTTGGAGTTCATCCATACGTTGTGTTTTACTGAGGGTAAAATAAAAAGACACGCAGGTTGCATAGTTACACAGCTCATCCGGTCACAAAACTGTTAAATAATACAATTAAGGGAAACAATAAGTACACAAAAATAAAAAAGGGATAATTTTCACACACGTATAGCGCGCCCGCACACGTGTTGCACACGTGTGAAACACCTGCTACTTAATTATGAGCTAAAAAATAAATAAAAAACTCAACTACTCCAAGTTGTCAAAAAACACTTTAGTGAAATCATATCGTTTGTAAAATAAATAAAAAGGTTTATTAACAGCATGTGTATGAATATTACCAGAGAGAACATTTGTTGCTTACCGTTTACCTCAACAGCTCAGGTGGAACTGAGAGAAAATGGCCGATGCAACTTGCGTTTTATTCTTTCCTTACTTCACCTATAGGTGTCGCTAATTCCCCTCTTCTCAGGTATAATATAAAAACAAATGAATTACACAGAAAATATATACACTGTATAGTGAACTATTTCACAGTAAAAAAGTATTTTGGCACCATTCAAAATAAATCCATTTCCTTTGTTACATTCACCCCCACTGAATGTGCCAAAATATAACAAACAAAACTCCCACAGAGACAAAATCCCAGAATTGCCATTCTTAGCACAATGCTGTTGATCAGAAAAAACTGTTCATCTAAAGAACTGATAAGAAAAAAAGTGCTGCGCATATTCACTTCTTCTTAAACACGACCCAAATAAAGTGCCTTCTACACTTCATCCCGGCAACTCATACCTATATGCACTCCAAAATTGACATAACACCCTAAACTGTGTACTCTAATGTTTCAAACCAAGAACAGAAAAAGACCATTTGCCATGGTTCTGTTGTCTAGTGTAGTGCAGGGCCTGCCTGTTCATAGAACAAATAAGGCGATTCACCGGTTTCAAGAATCTGCCAAACCTTGATCTACGACCTGACAACTCAGCACCATCCACCGTTCCACTAACAGCACAATTAGGATCGCAGGCATTGACCTGACCAGTACATTCCTGATGAACTGAATGGTCCGAAAGAGTATTTCCAGGAATCACACTAAGTGGCGGCACATTTGCAATCACAGAGAAACCATGAGAATCACATGACTTATCTACATGGGGGCCACTAGGATCCACGGACCCAGAAACTTCAGGGCTTCCACTCATAGCCACCGAATTGTCAAAAGCCAACGAGCCGTCATCGGAAACATCATCGCCCACAGAAAACACACTCTCATCATCAGCAGCTCCTACAACATCACATAAAGGGAGAAAATTCACACAAAGAAGCAGATTTCTGTGTACTACCTTGAGCTGACCCGATACAGGGTGTTTTATCTTGTAAATGTAAATCCTGGGATCACGGTCGACCACAGTATATACCACACCCTCCCACTTATCTGAAAGTTTGCGTTTGCCACGCTCACTCATATTGGCTAACAGAACCCTGTCACCGACTTCGATGTTCACGCCCTTATGTCTTCGGTTGTACATCCTGGCCTGGTGAGACTGTTCTCTGCCAGTATTAACCTCAGCAACAGCAAGAGCCTCCTTCAAATCTCTGTCCAAAGATACTACATACTTGGGAAGAGAGTCACTCGAATCGTTCCTCAATACACTCTTGAAAATCACATCAACTGGCAGTCTCGGCGTACGACCAAACATTAAATAAAATGGAGGAAACCCTGTCGTCTCATGTGCAGTACAATTGTACAGAAAGGTCAGTGTGTGAAGCATCTGGGGCCAATTATGCTTTGGTCTTGGCTCTAGAGCCCTGATCATATTACCCAGTGTCCGGTTAAACCTTTCAACAGCGCCATTGCCCATTGGGTGGTATGGGGTCGTCTGTGACTTTTTGATCCCACAAAAGTCGAACAAGTGTCTGATGAGTTCGCTACAAAAATTTGCACCCTGGTCAGAGTGGATGCGTTCTGGGAAGCCATAATAACAGAAATAGTTATCCCAAAGCTTCTTAGCCACCGACTTAGCAGATTGATCCGAACAACGAAAAGCGTGTGCTAGCTTCGTAAAATGGTCAGTAACCACCAGAACGTCAACAGACCTATTCTGAGAGTCCTCGGCTGACCAAAAATCAATACAAACTAACTCAAGCGGAGCAGAAGTCTTAATACTCTCCAGTAAAGCCCGACCTTCTGGTACTGGTGCCTTTGCAAGCACGCAACGACCACAAACTTTCACATAGTCACGGACATCTCGTTCGATCCCAATCCAGTAAAAACGCTGACGAGACAGGTGAAGGGTGCGATACTGACCTTGGTGTCCAGCCTCATCATGACAACCCCTCAAAACTTCGGTTCTGAGAGAAAAAGGCACCACATATTGGAATCTTTTGTGACATGTTAAAGGGTCTTTTGAAACACGATACAAGACACCATTGGTCAAAGACAGCCTATCCCACTGCTTTAGGAGTTTTAATGCAGCACTGGGTTCACCTGCACGCTCACGTCTCGAGGGCCTACGTTTAAGGTCGACATAGTGCATCACCCATTTTAAATGCTCATCTTCAAGCTGTCTGTCTCTCAGTTCTTGGTGAGAGTATGAAGGAAGAGAATCAAACCCAACGTCGGTAATCTGTTGGACGAATCCAGACAGGGGAGTAGCCCACACCTTCGCTCCCTCATTCCAGTGAAGATGGTTAGAAAAGACAGCAGCCACTTCGGCACTTGACAAACTACCACACACATCCACACCCAAATCCTTCCGATCACAGGCACCCGCCGAAACCTCAGCACTATCAGCCACTCGCTGACTGGCATTTGACAACCGAAAAGCATCTTGCACAGCAGCACAAGTATGGTTCTCCGACTCCGCTACCAGCTCGACATAGGGTTCCCTAACTATGCGGTAGCTAACACGACCATCTACAAAAGGTTGCCTACTCAAAGTGTCCGCTATTGTGTTCTTTGGCCCAGGAACATATTTGATGTCGAATTCAAAGGCGGCTAGTTTAGCCACCCACCTCTGTTCACAGGCATCAAGCCTCGGTTTGGTCAAGATGTGCGTCAAGGGATTATTATCTGTCCAAGCTGTGAACCGGTGCCCTTTAAGCCAATGGCTAAACTTATCACATACAGCCCACTTAAGAGCAAGGAACTCAAGGCGATGTGCTGGATATCTGGCTTGCGCTCTGGTAAGTGATTTACTCGCAAACGCAATGGGTCGAGCTTTGCATTCTCCTGGACGTAGTTGCGAAAGTACAGCACCCAACCCTTCCGATGAAGCATCAGTAGCTAGAATAAAAGGCCTGGAAAAGTCAGGGTGTGCGAGGACTACATTAGAAAGCAGAGCTGTTTTCAAAGCGGACAAAGCCGCCTCACAAGCTGGAGTCCAATCATCAGGAGTAAGTTTCCTGAATGATGTAACACCTTTGCGACCCCTACCTCTACCTTTCTTCACACCACTAGTTAAAGCGTAGAGTGGGTGTGCAAGGGATGAACAATTCTCAATGAAACGTTGGTACCACACGACAAGACCGAGAAAAGACTGAATTTTCTTAACTGATGGGGTAACACCATCAGGGCACATCAAATCTGCAGAAGTAATCTTAGCAATCGCTTCGACCTTCCCAGGATCGGTGGCGACACCATCCTCCGAAATCAAATGACCAAGAAACTTCACAGAGCGCCTAAAGAAATGACATTTCTTTGGTGACAACTTCAAATTGTGTTTTTTCAACATTCCAAAAACCATTTCAAGCCTTTGCAATGCGATGTTTTCGTCAGGTGCAAAGACCATTATGTCATCCAGGTAGCACAACAATGACAAGAAATTCTGGTCACCAAATATCCTAGTCATCATTCGCATGAAACTAGCAGGCGAGTTACAAAGGCCTTGCGGAAGACGATTATATTCATGCAACCCTATTGGTGTAGTGAAAGCAGTGTACTTCTTGTCGTCTTCATGTAATGGGATATTGTAAAATCCAGAAGTCAAATCCATTGTACTAAACAATGAATTGCCACCAAGTGCTGCAAGACAGTCTTCTTGATGAGGAAGGGGGTGTGCATCTTTCACAGTACGTGCGTTAAGCCAACGGAAGTCTGTACATATCCGCAAATCGCCATTCTTTTTCCAACACAGTACCAAAGGAGACGCATATTCGCTAACTGACTTACGAATTATACCTCTCTCCTCCATCTCATTCAGAGCAACACGCAACTTCTGGTACTGTGAAGGGGGAACTCGTCTGAAGGGTAAACGAAACGGCTTCTCATCAAACAGACGTATTCTATGTACAAAACCACTGACTTCGCCGCAATCAAGAGAATGTCTTGAAAAAATTGACTCATATTCAAGAACTAGATTACAGAGCTTCGTCTTCCAGGATCCAGAAACTTCACAGGAATCTAGATCAATAGTCTCTAAGCCACATTGCCTGAGCCTGCAACGTAGCTCTTCAGACATGTCCGTCTCAACCACTGACTGCTGAACAGTCGACCGAAGCGGCAACTCACTCTCTGTTTCACCCACATCCTCCAAAGCAATGCAAGGATAAACGTCGGCCACTTTAGAGTTCCGCCTAAGCGTCACTGGTTTGTCGCTAGGATTGATCAGCTTAAATGGTATACTGCCATCACCCCAAAGCTGAGTGACAACACGACCCACCAGAACTTTCCTAGTGGCAGAATGAAGTTTAGACGGTTCTACCAAAACAGTACTGCCTAGTTGGCCACAGAATTTAGCAGGAAGTTTACCCCAGACTAAGTGTTCTTGACCAGGGGGGTATTCCAGAAAGCTTGGTTAACTTACCATTTGATAAATCATAACCTCTGGGTTGATTTACCCCAAACAGGCATACCATGAGTATGTCGGTTCCAAAACACCTGAGAAGAGTTAGTTTAATCAACCTCCAACTGGTTACCCAGAGGTAATGCGCGTGCACGGTGCATTTATAAAGACATTCTCAATGGATCGCCGATTTCATGAGTCACCATGGAAACTTAAAGCGGAAAAAATAGAGCAGCGTATTTCACAGAGGCGGAGTTGAAGGTTTTAATGCACGCTTATGAGGAGTTTAAGCCAATAATATTAAAAAGAAGCAATACAGCTGCATCAGCTAAAGCAAGAGAGTTGACTTGGAAAAATATACCGGACAGAGTAAATGCGTGAGTGTATTAAATTACAAATTTGTTATTGGCTCCCGTTTTATTATAATGCAAAATAATGAAGTATGACTTATACATCCTTTTGAATATGTTATATCACTATGAAAGCGTTTACTTTTCCTGCCATTTATTTTTTAGTTTAAAATAATAATGTATATTTCTTATTTAATAAGCTGTAATCCTCCTGGAACCACAAGAACTTTAAGCCAAGTCAAAATGAAACACAAAAACATTCTGCAAAAAGGTAATATTTGATTACACAATTACTGAACTATTATTATAACAGGATTTAGTATATTCATTCTGTCATGTAGCTAATAAAAAGAAGACTGAAGCCCGTCTAACTGGCGGGGGTCCACCACCACCTCCCTCACCCCATCTGAGGAGCTGGCTCTGTCCCTTAATAAAGGGCGACCAGTGGTTGCTGGCATTCAGGGGCAGTTCATCACACACACCATGCACCACAAGTGATGGTGAAAAAATGGTGAAATGTAAGTTTACCTCTATGATTTGTTTTAATTTTTGTCCTAATAAATTACTATCTCTGTCACTTAAAGGCTTTTTGAACAAGATACATTTTATGTAGGCTTATTTTATTTAACTGCATATGATGTATAGGCTACTGTGATCTTAGTCTGACATCTTACTCTTTTCATGTATTATTTTCTTTGATAATATTGAGAATTTAATGGGTTGTGTGTTCTTATAGATACTGATGGATGTATTGTATTATTGGACCCTCCAGAAAGAACTGTCACAGTTGTAAGTGATTTGTTGTCAGGTACTTTTAGTTGCTTTTAGGTTTTTTTTTTTTGCCAGATAATGTATACTTTGAATATTTCTCCTGTAGGATGAAGATGACGATGAAGAGACCACATCTGCTGTGACAGAAGTGGACAATGTTGGTAGATCCACTGAGGTATGATGCATACCATTATAATGTATGGCCCCTTTTTGCATTAGAGTAACAAACTGTCATTGTCCTTTCACAGTACATACCTAGGGATTTGCCCACAGATGAGGGTCCTTCAACCTCAGCACACAATCTAAGCAGGGTAAGAATTTGTGTCCAGGTGTCCATATTTGAATTTTATTGTCTGACCAAACAATTTCATTCATTACATTTTTTCCACCTTCCTAGTTGCCAGCAAAGGAGCTGTATAAGGTCCATCTTCAAAAACAAATAAGAAAAAGTGACAGAGATGGACCTTATACCGCTTCAAATAGAAGAGAAAAGACTCCTCATTAAAAAAGCAGCACTTGAAATTGAATTACTGGAGCATCGCCTTAAGGTGAGAACTTGTCTGAATAATAATCTGTTGCATGTTAAAAGTGAGTGAGTGTGAGTGTGTGAGTGAGTGAGTGAGTGTGAGTGAGTGAAAAAAGCAATATAAAAAAACATTTTATTGAATTTTATTTTATTGTTTTTCAGGAAATAAAGAAATAAACTGCCTGGCAGACCAGTGAAAAAAATTAATAAAAGTGATTTTGACAGATCCTGTCTCTCAAAAGTCTTCTGTCTCTGTTGGCCTCTAAAATCTGTAGGTGTTCCTCTGGGCCATCTTCCTCAATACAAGGAGGGTGGCTCTCTCCTCTTATAGTGGCAATATTGTGAAGCACAACACACGCTACTATAATGTCGCATGCCCTCTCTGGACTAACCCGGAGCCCACGCAGACTCTGAAACTGAGATTTGAGGATCCCTATAGTCATCTCCACCTTGGCCCGTATTCGGCTGTGAGGCAGGTTAAACCGTGTCTGTGGTCCAGGCTCAGGTTCAGGGTAGGGTGTCATTAAATAGGGCAGACAAGGGTATCCTCTGTCCCCCAGCAAAAACCATTGTACTGTCCTGTAATGACTGAAGTGTACAACACAAATGTAGTAAAAAGGAGAAAAATAACAATTGTATAAAGCAAAACATACCCTGCTGAAATGTCTGGTAAATTCTTGCATCATGCACAGATCCTGGCCATTTTGCCTCAACATTGGTAATGATTTGGGTTGCCTCACATATTACCTAGTTAGTGGAAAAAGTAATGACTGCACATATACTTACCCTTAAACAAGAACTCATCACACTCACGATTACGTTCACTAGGTGCAGAAATCAGTTCCCAATATCTGTCCGAACTCTTCAGCCTATGGACAATATGTTTAATGACATTCGTATCCCAAAATTAGGTCATCTCCTTGACCTGGCACAACAAGACATGGGACAATAACAGTTCAACCATAAACATCCAAGTTTAAGTTCAAGCATGCTTCTTGGGAACACCCGTTTGCCACCACAACCAATCAAAACAACATCTGTGTCCTCCTCATTAACTGCATCCAAAGCACTATGTTCCCTTAACTTACTGAAAACTGAATCACTCAAGGTACAGGCCATCGAGCCAGTGTCCAACATTGCTTTGACAGTGACCGAGTCGTTAAGAACAACAGGTGTGTAGAAAAGTGTATCTGAACATGCAACTCGTTGAGTATTCTGAAAAACAACTCTCTGCGAATCAGGACAAATGTTCTTTATGGAAAGAAACAAGTCAGTATCAACATTGAGGGAATTTTCAGAATCACCCACACTCCCCCTCTCCGAATGCAGGTGACTCAGTTTCCCTGATCACTAAATGTACCTGAAACAGGACGCAAAGTAGAAGCCTGTTTTTACAGTCGTTTTGAATGACCAGCAGCATGACATTTAAAACACAAGTGATCAGATCTACAATGGTCAATAGTGGTATGTGTTGTGTCGCTGCAAATGCTACATCCCTTTTTTCCTCGTGTTTTCCCAAATGCCACATACGCGGGCTTATTCTCTTCCTTATTCTTTAAAACCTCAAGAAGCTGTGCCAGCATCTCGGCCATTCTATTCAAACCGGACCGATCTACTGCTTCAGGTTTAGGTTCATCAGGTCTAGTGGTTCCCTGTTTAAAGCATGAAAGTACAGCTTCAGGACCAATATCAACATTTTCACATTTCTGTAAGGATATATGAGCATTTTGACAAGCTGAATACACGTTAGCGCTTACTCTGGACTTTTGTTCACGCTGGAAACTGTCCAAAAGCTCCTGAACATCCTTTGCTGTCCAGCTTTCTAACGGGCGCACTTTGAAAACGCGTGCCAGTTCAGTATCTGGACAATTCCTCACAAACATCATTGCAACCTCAGAATTCAGATTGTCCATTCTTCTCCCTTGAGCTCCAAGACACTCATTGGCAATATCCGCTGCCTTGTTTAAACGAAGCCAGTAATCCACAGGATTCTCACCATGTTTAGGTAGTGTGCTATAAAAATCAGCTAGTGGCATACTAGAATAGGACACCTCGCTGAAGTGTTGCTTAAGTATACTATAGATTACTTCTGGGTGATGTTTGCTGTCCAATGCAGAGTTACTACGCAAAGCTACCTTCACTATGTCTTTCGCCCTACCCATGAGATGACTGATTATCTCGTCAGCTTGTTCAGTGACGATGTTTCTCTTCCGTAAATAACGCTGCATCATATCAACCCACTCCTGAACGTTACATTTCCCCGAACCATCCCCCCTAAATACAGGTGGTTCCTTCTCATCAGATTTCAAAACAACATTTAACTGTGACAGATCAAGGGTAGCACACTGAGAACCTGCAGAGCTATTATCACTAGAAGTCCTAGCAAATCCACCTCCCGATAAAAGTCTGGCGGTTACTGAATCACCAATCTTCCGACCCAATTCTTCAACCAAGGCACCAAATTCATTGGTGTCATGCCCGCTAGATGCCTTCGCTACACAGGGTTTAGGAGTAGATGTGATAGGGAAAGTCTGATTAATATCATAACCTTCCCCTGATGCACAAGTATTGGGCTCATACTTAACACCACCTAACCCTTAGTATCAGAAAACTGCATCAGATATTTTCCCCGCCCAGCCCCAAACAAGGGAGTATCTGTGCCGCCCTCAGCCATCTTTGATGATATCCACAAAAAGGTTTTCAAATAAAACACTAAGTTAAACAAAAACAACAATTTATATTAAGCAGAAACAAGATTTTCAATTATAACAACCTGTCCGATGTCCATCGGTTATATTGTGAAGTCAAAAAAAAAAAAATAGGGAAAGAGTCTATAACCGGAGAATCTGGCAACCACAGTCCGACCGTCCAGACGAATCCTGCAACGTCACTTCCTCGATGATCAGCACCACGTGGACCACGAGCGGGAATCACGGCACCATTGTAACCCCTCTTGGTTCTCATGTCAGATTCGCCCGAAAAAAGACCACCTTCAAACCATTTTGGAGTTCATCCATACGTTGTGTTTTACTGAGGGTAAAATAAAAAGACACGCAGGTTGCATAGTTACACAGCTCATCCGGTCACAAAACGTTTACCTCAACAGCTCAGGTGGAACTGAGATTATATTCAATAAATGGCTGAACTCATTATTTTTTGATTTTATGAACACACTAATAATAATAATAATAATAATAATAATAATAATAATAATGACGACACAAAAAAAAAAGATAATACACCATACCTGAGGGTAAAATAAAAAGACACGCAGGTTGCATAGTTACACAGCTCATCTGGTCACAAAACTGTTAAATAATACAATTAAGGGAAACAATAAGTACACAAAAATAAAAAAGGGATAATTTTCACACACGTATAGCGCGCTGCTACTTAATTATGAGCTAAAAAATAAATAAAAAAACTCAACTACTCCAAGTTGTCAAAAAACACTTTAGTGAAATCATATCGTTTGTAAAATAAATAAAAAGGTTTATTAACAGCATGTGTATGAATATTACCAGAGAGAACATTTGTTGCTTACCGTTTACCTCAACAGTTCAGGTGGAACTGAGAGAAAATGGCCGATGCAACTTGCGTTTTATTCTTTCCTTACTTCACCTATAGGTGTCGCTAATTCCCCTCTTCTCAGGTATAATATAAAAACAAATGAATTACACAGAAAATATATACACTGTATAGTGAACTATTTCACAGTAAAAAAGTATTTTGGCACCATTCAAAATAAATCCATTTCCTTTGTTACACATGCAGACACACTTTTTAGATATAAAGGAAGACTGATATGATCACTATATAAATCAATACAAGCATTTATTTATCAGCCCTGTCAGATCAAACACACACACACACACACACACACACACACACACACACACACACATTGTTCCTAATAAAGAGGTTAGTTAGTGAATATTAGATGAAAGGACATGTGTATATTGTGTATATCTGAAGTGTTATAAACATAGTGACTGATTATTACGAGGGCCTCATTGTAGTTTCTCTAATCAAATAATCCTTTGATATCGGTGTAATTTCTGTAAATGTTTCTATGGAGTTTTACAAGCCAGTTTATTGTTCAGTTGTTTTTGCACTGCATTGTGTTTGTTTACATGTACTCTCAGTTATAGTCTTTATAGTCCTCTTTGCACTGTATTGCATTTTTAGAGTATAAAGTAGGTTTACTGGTTATGTGTGTTATGTGTATTGTCCCATGCTGTTTTGTGTTGTATGTTGTCTGCACTGTTTGCACTCAATGCACTTTATGTAGCTTTATGTTGTGTGTTGTAGCTCTGTGTTGTTTAGTGTAGCACCAGGGTTCTGGAGGAATGTTGTCTCATTTTTACTGTGTACCACTGTGTATTAGACATGACAATAAAAGCCTCTTGACTTTTGACTCTCTTTTGACTCTCTTATACAGTGTGAGTAAAGGCAGGGGTCAGTACCATTTCTAGGTAGAGGCTTGAGGGCATGCTCGTCCCTTATAATTGTTAAAAATCTGATTTTCTGCTGAAGTTTAATATTCTGTATATGTTTACATACTTGAATTCAGGCATTTTTGCAATGATTATTATATGTTTAAGGTTTTATATAGATGGTTGTAAATGATTTGAATGGTGTTGGGGCAGAGCATTGTGTTGGAAGGGTTGGAGTCATGCAGGTGACTATAGGAATCTCACCTATAAAAAACAGCTCTGCACAGGTTTGTGCATAAAGTGGATATGAAAATATATGATACCTGTAAAAAAAAGGGTAAAGAGTGATATATGTATATTATCCTAATTTGAGTGCAAACAAGAAAAAATACTTCTGTGTGAACTGAGACCAAAACAACAAACAAAACCACTTAAAAAACAACCAAATATTTACTACATTCATCCCTCAATTAGCAGGATCACTTTTTACTTTGTCTTTTACAAACCCGATTCCAAAAAAGTTGGGACACTGTATAAAATGTGAAATATAAATGAATGCAATAATTTACAAATCTAATAAACTAATATTTTATTCACAATAGAATATAGAAACATATTAAATGTTGAAAGTGAGACATTTTGAAATGTCATGCCAAATATTGGCTCATTTTGGATTTCATGAGAGCTACACATTCCAAAAAAGTTGGGACAGGTAGAAATAAGAGGCCGGAAAAGTTAAATGTACGTATAAGGAACAGCTGGAGGACCAATTTACAACTTATTAGATCAATTGGCAACATGATTGGGTATAAAAAGAGTCTCTCAGAGTAGCAGTGTCTCTCAGAAGTCAAGATGGGCAGAGGATCCGCAATTCCCCCAATGCTGCAGTGAGAAATAGTGGAGCAACATCAGAAAGGAGTTTCTGAGAGAAAAACTGCAAAGAGTTTGAAGTTCTCATCATCTACAGTGCATCATATCATCCAAAGATTCAGAGAATCTGGAACAACCTCTGTGCGTAAGGGTCAAGGCTGGAAAACCATACTGGATGCCCGTGAGCTTCGGGCCCTTAGACACCACTGCATCACATACAGGAATGCTACTGTAATGGAAATCACAACATGGGCTCAGGAACACTTCCAGAAAACATTGTCGGTGAACACAATCCACCGTGCCATTCACCGTCGCCGGCTAAAACTCTATAGGTCAAAAAAGAAGCCGTATCTAAACATGATCCAGAAGCTCAGGTGTTTTCTCTGGGCCAAGACTCATTTAAAATGGACTGTGGCAAAGTGGAAAACTGTTCTGTGGTCAGACGAATCTAAATATGACAAAATATGCCATGTCACCCGGACTAAAGAGGATAAGGACAACCCAAGTTGTCCTTGTGCCATCAACTACACACTTCATACTTTCTTTCATTGTGAACAACAAGTTCCAAGCAGCTGTGTGTGTGTGTGTGTGTGTGTGTGTGTGTGTGTGTGTGTGTGTAAACATCAGTCAAACAGGTTCTGAAGTTTTTCTCATTATTGTCTAATACATAAATCCCACAGTGTGAGAATAGAATCTGTAATCTGTAACTTAAATATAATCACATTAGGGTAAAGGGCCGTTCCTACAGCTTTATTTTCTTCCCTTGGAACCAGTAAATTATTTTCAGTGTATTTCTATCTAATAAATTACATTATACAACATAAAGTGAAGGAGTGTCTTTGAGTGAATGTAATGAAGATAAACCTACTTAGAGAAAGTAAAATAAAAATCAGAGGAGACCAAAGAAGAAATATAATTTATTCTGGAAAAAAAAATTGAAAATTGAAAAAATATTAAATATATATGTGTGTGTGTGTGTGTGTGTGTGTGTGTGTGTGTGTGTGTGTGTGTGTGTGTGTGTTAGAAACACATGGATAAACATTATTTACCCATTCATGAACATGTATTATATATGTATATATTTGTCATACTGTATATATTTATAAAAATAGCCATGTTTTATATTTTGAAATATATGTAACATATATGGACAAGTATTAAAGATATTTGTATATCTGTGAAATCCAAACATGAACACATATGCAGTATATTTGCTCTACATTTACTGCTATATATCAGATTTCTGTATGGGACACCCTGCTTATCATTAATGTGGCAATTAAGTGTCACCAAATTGGTCCTGGCATCTGACTACAACTAAAACCTACAGTATTTGTCTCACTGTAAAGAAAATAAATAAATAAGATTATTGTGTGGAGTGTGTAATAAACTTAAACCAAATTGATTGTAAAAGGAATGAGTTTGGTTTGACCGAAAAACCCTCTTTATTATTAAACCAATAATTATAGATAACACTTTTGTGTTTTTTTAATTTATAAAAAAGTAAAATCAATTAAGCTACACTTCTAGTCTGGCTATGTCACAGCAACCTTAACCTGCAGAACTCATTCAAATATATTTTATTCATACATACAGGATCAAACTATGTGTTACAGATGGTTTATTTATAAGTGTGGTGCAGAAGGAAGGTAGAAATGCATCAGTTCCTGCATTCTGATAGTGATGATGACTATGATAGTGAAAGATCAGTGACTGATCAGTGACTGATCAGTGAAGATCGTGTGGATTTTATAACAAACAGTGCAAGTAGTTTTAATAGTATTAATTCAGCAACTGACAGTTTGACATCAGATCAATCAGACTCTCAAGATGTGTAATGTTGAACCTCATATGGAAACAAACATTAGTTTTGCATAAACATTAAATCGGAAACATCTGGTAAAATATTATAAACTGATGAGAAATTACATTTGAAATAAAACACACATCAGTGGTATTTGTTTCTTATTATCTATCTCGCTATCTCTCTCTCTCTCTCTCTCTCTCTATAGACTTTCTAATTCCTTTATAATGTAAATCTTTTTTTCACAGGCCAACAACAACACAATCAAAATAATAACAATTTCCTTCAATTAAAAAAAACAATCTTTTAACTATTAACAGTTTATGCCTTGGAGTAGAAAAAGTGCAAAAAAAACAACATTCATTCAAGCTCAGGTTTTACACTCTGATTTACTCTAATGCACATTAGTTCAAACCAAAGTGCATCATGTCTGGGTTTAGGCTCTGAACTATTTATAATAGTAAATCCTCAGGATTGAGTGAAGGTGATGATCAGTGAGACTCCTGAGTGGTGTTTTGATCTTCATTAAGAGAAGTTACACACACAGATATGTGCTGGTGAACACAGAGAGTGTTTGAGCAGCTTGGGCACGGAGTTGGAGCAGTGTGTCGGGGAGGAAACATGGAAACTGTGCAGCACACACAGGGTCGTACTTTGACTTGATCGTGTCTCTACACTGGAGTTCAATCAGCTCCATTTGGAGGTTGGTTGGTGCGCTTCCACGTCAACCACAAATGGATTACTGAGCAGTTCAAACCTGCATTTCTGGGCTGCAAAGTCAGTAAAACACCGGGTAAATTCAGCGCTGAGTTCGTGGAGTTTTTCAGCGGTCTCGACTGACGCGCCACGCGTAGTATTAGCAGTATGTGCCCGATATACTGGTGGGCCAGCTCTCATACACATTTGATATGACCTTGCGGGCCAAATATAATTACAGGCCTGAGTTTGACACTCCCGATCTAAATGATGATGCTGAGTTGGATTTTCCAGAGTAAGAACATAACTCAAGTCAGTGGTCTACAAAAATAAAACACACAAAGATTATTAAATGAATGATTAGCAATGTAGGAAAGCAGGACACCTGCTACTGAAGGATGCAATGACACTCTTCGCTGCACCAGGAGCCGTAGGATCGGAGCCGAAATGTAGTGGGCAATAGATTTATTATGGGTTATAAAAGGAGATTTGTTTCTTACTAAGTCAGACAACATCATTCAGACATGATCATGATTCAATAAACCTCAGCATCAGTATTGATGGTGTCCCACTCTTCAAAAGCAGCAAAGTCCAGTTCTGACAAATACTGGCAGTTTTACAACTTCAAGCCATTTGTGGTGGCTCTTTATTGTGGGGACAATAAACCATAACTTCTTGAGGAAAATCTTGATGACTTTTTTAATGGAGAGTAAAAATCTCACAGACAAGGGATGATTCATGGAGACCTACACAGTTCATGATAAAGCACTGATCTGCGATGCACCAGCAAGAGTTTATCTGAAGTGCATTAAGAATCATCATAACCATCACAGTTGTGAGAGATGCATCTTTGCTGTACATCACCAGAAGAGTGACATTCCATAAACAGGGATGAACAGACAAAGCTTTCAGTGCAGTGCAGTACAAGAACTTTTAAACTGGTGTCAGCCTCTTCATTGCTGCAGGACTGTCTTGTGTTACAGATCATTTGGATTATGTATATGGTCACTTTGGGAATAGTTGTAAATATCACAAAAGCTAAATAGACTTAGAGGAAAACATAGAAAATATATATTTAAATTTTTAAAAGTGTTTTTACTTCCCAGATCATGTATGCCAGAACTGTGTGGGTGGAGCACATTTGGGTTGGAAATGCGTCACTATACTGAAATAAAATAAAAATAAATCAGTACAGACTTTAATCATCTGAAACACAAACTTTAAACTGCATAGAAACCTGATGTGAAAGTTATCTCCTGTTCCACCACATCCCAAAGGAGCTCTATTGGATTGAGATCTGGTGACTGTGGAGGTTATTTGAGTACAGTGAACTCATTGTTATGTTCAAGAAACCAGTCTGAGATGATTCACGCTTTATGACATGGCGCGTTATCCTGCTGGAAGTAGCCATCAGAAGATGGGTACACTGTGGTCATAAAGGGATGGACATGGTCAGCAACAATACTCATGTAGGCTGTGGCGTTGACACGATGCTCAATTGGTACTAATGGGCCCAAAGTGTGCCAAGAAAATATCTCCCACACTATTACACCACCACCACCAGCCTGAACCGTTGATACAAGGCAGGATGGATCCATGCTTTCATGTTGTTGACGCCAAATTCTGACCCTACCATCCGAATGTCGCAGCAGAAATCGAGACTCATCAGACCAGGCAACGTTTTTTCAATCTTCTATAGTCCAATTTTGGTGAGCCTGTGCAAATTGTAGCCTCAGTTTCCTGTTCTTAGCTGTCAGGAGTGGCACCCGGTGTGGTCTTCTGCTGCTGTAGCCCATCCGCCTCAAGGTTCGACGTGTTGTGCGTTCAGAGATGCTCTTCTGCATACCTCGGTTGTAATGAGTGGTTATTTGAGTTACTGTTGCCTTTCTATCCGCTCAAACCAGTCTGGCCATTCTCCTCTGACCCCTGGCATCAACAAGGCATTTGCATCCACAGAACTCTGGTTGCACCCTCTGGACTGGATATTTTCTCTTTTTCAGACCATTCTCTGTAAACCCTAGAGATGGTTTTGTGTAAAAATCCAAGCAGATCAGCATTTTCTGAAATACTCAGACCAGCCCGTCTGGCACCAACAACCATGCCACATTCAAAGTCACTTAAATCACCTTTCTTTCCTATTCTGACGCTCGATTTTAACTGCAGCAGATCGTCTTGACCATGTCTACATGCCTAAATGCATTGAGTTGCTGCTAGAAATTTGCGTTAACGAGCAGTTGGACAGGTGTATCTAATAAAGTGGCCAGTAAGTGTACATCTGATGCAGTACACAGTGAAATGAGACAACGTTCCTCCAGAACCCTGGTTCTATGTAGGAACATAGAGCAACAAGACACAACATGGAGCTTCATACAGAACACAGAGCTCAGATCTAAAGTAAGTGTCCTTGCCACATAAAGTGCATCGTGTGCAAAAGAGTGTGAAATATAATAGAATTTTATTTGCTGAAAGTTTATTGTTCCCTTGTTTGTTGAATGGGAATATTGTAATCAGTGAGTCCAGCAGCAAACCATATGATGAATTATGATGTAATCAGCCATGGCCACTTGATATTAATATTATACTGAACTGAGTGTTGTTTTCAAGTTCACCTTAGTCAAGTTCAAGTTTACTATTTGAGTCAGCATGAATCCAAAAAGTCTATATGGTTGAATCTGAGAGGAGTCCCGCCAAACCAGAAAAATAATCTGCCTTGAATCGCAATTTAAATGCCAACTGAACGTTTAAAAAAAGAGTTAACTGAGAAAAACATTGTTCGTTTTTTTTATTTAAAACTGGCATTTAAAAAAGACGTCTTTTTAACATCAAATATTATCATTATTTTCCCCCTGACGTCAGTAATGAATGCTGGAAAGAACTTTCATTCTGGATCCTCGCTGGACGTCTTTTGAAAGGATGACAATGACATAAATTGACGTCTTTTGGATCCATCTTTGTTTAGTTGGTAGTATGAGAAGGGACCAAGAAACAGATGATCGCTCTGACTGAGCTCCAGAGATTCTGTGTTTACAAAGTTCCAGAGGGACATCCGTCACTGCAGCCCTCCACTGATATGGGCTTTATGGGAGACTGGCTAGATGGAAGCCTCTCCTCAGTGCAAGACCCATTAAACCTGCTGGCATCTGGGATTTAAAAAATGCTCTGGGTAAATACGGAGTCCTTCTCATGTGCAGATATTGTGGTGTTTCAGCATCGCGGCTTCATGTGAACATCAATCAGAAATGTTCTCCCGCATCTCATGGTTGTCACTTGTTGTTTTAAAGAAGACACACTGAGATCTTCTTTGTTATACATACTCTCAACTGCATCTCCTGAGATTACAGGAGTTTCTGAAGTTTGAGAGATTTCTCAGATATTTCATCAATATGAAAATTGCAATACATATGAAAACAGAACACACGATGGAAATGATGATTACTGAAGAAAAAGAGATTTAGAAGGTTAATGAATCATTTAATAATTATTAATACAACAAATAAATATGAGATTTACTCACCTGAGGGAGCTGATCGATCATCTTTCCTATCTTCAGATTTTTCTGTTGCGGAAAAAGAAATAAAGGTATTTTACATTTTATTCTTTTCTTCCAAACATTTTACTTCATAACTGCAGAAGCATCAAAATTCCTATAAATAAAAGTGCAGAGTTTCTCCCAGTCCTGTCCTGCATTTTAATTCTGATGGATCTACTTCTCCTCGTCTCCATTGGTCTCAGTGTGGAATAAAACTCATTCTCACAGTTAATATTATTGCTGAGTCAGGATTTAGTTCACATTTTTCCTTGTGCATCAGCAGCACAAATGACTGTACAGGAGCAATAATTGATCAGTAAATCTAATAAAATAATGAAGCTCATAAGACTCCTATCATGTCATTGTCAAACTGACAGATTTCACTGGAACATGAACACGTGTCAATCACATGCAAACATCCTTCAGTGTGTGTTGATCTGATGAGGGATTTTCTTCAGTCTCCTGCATGTGTTTAAACACTTCTGCTGTTTGCTTTGGGATTTTTATACAGTTTATGAAGCTGTTGTGCTGTTTTCATTTTCTACTCAAACATTTACACACTGCAGATGCTGAAGGAGTTTTAGATCAGAACATCACATTTATAATAAATTACTCACATTACCATAGAAACTCATGTCAAATGTCAGTTCATGTGTCTTTTAGATGAGGACTGAACGTCACTCTACACTTCAGAAGTGAAAAATTCCTGTGTGTAATGTAGGAAACACACTTGATCTAGTACGGGGAAGTCAGTGAGTGTGTGAGGTATAAAACAGTACTGAAATGCAGGACAGGAGGTGTGTGTTCTCCACACTCAGTCTAACAAAACCAAACAGTAAACTGTGTAGTGCAGCTTCAAGCAGAACTGAGAAACACTGACATCTACATTAAATCCAGAATTCTGTTCACCTGAGTTTAGTCATTTTCATTCTTTTATAACTGTGGAACTGATACTGTACGTGTCGTATTCAGCATCATCTGATACTCATCCACTTACCACTGACTGAGAGTTTAATGTTCTGGACCAACACAGATTTCTTTGTGTCTGTCATTAAAATGTAGCTGCTGTACAGAGTTTCATCAGTAACACTGACATTCTTCAACACCAGGGAACAGTTTCCTTTAAGCAGCTCCTCCTCAGGAACGTCCACACGTCCCTCATATCCTTTACCCTGAAATGACTCTTTACCCAGTCGCTCAAACACGATCTCATCACCAATACGCCACTCAAAATGAGGTGTTTGGATGGACAGTTGTCTCCAGTCACATGGCAGCACTGCTGTGGATCCCACCTGAGCTGATACACTCTGACTGTAAACTGTAGAAACAAAAAACTTTTAGAAAATGATTTTATATGAGAATATATATTTTTATTTATTTTACACACACACACACACACACACACACACACACACAGATATTAAACTATAATAAATAATGGACACAAATAAAACCCTGAGAATATTTCAGCTTCTTGACTTTCATGTAAAAACTCAGATGAAGTACAATAATGTGTTCTAGCAGTAAAAATACTCAGATAGCAGCATCTGATATCATGTAACACTCTGTAGAGTAAAACCTCATGTAGATTTGTCATGGAACACGGCAGGAGCAGCTACAAGTGCAGATCATTTCTTACAGAAAGTGCAAACAAACCCCAAGGAACAAAATCCAGAACAATCAGAAAGTAAAGTAGAAAAACGAATCCTGAGCACAAGCAGGAACCGACAGCATGAGACAACAAACAGAAGACAAAGTGTGCAGTGAACGGTGAGATCTTCATCCACAAGTGCTAATGATCATGAAACGTGAATCAGGTGTAAAAACAAACATGAGACCTGCTGCAGTGGCTTGTGGGAAACAGAGTTCCTGTCCATAATCCTGACAATATTGTAGTGATCTGGATGGATTTCACAATTAATGATCAAATCAAAGCAGAGTGTAAACTGTGCTCTGTGAAAACATCAAGAGGAGGAACTACAGCATCTTCCTAACCACCTGATAAACATCTGGATGCTGCTCTAACTGTCTTTGTGTCCTCGTCCTGTCAGCTTCATATCTGACTGCTTGTTTAAACTGTTCCATCCTGCAGGATCTCAGTCCTGATGCACATCTCCAATCACAACCAGATGACCTCTGACCCTTTCTGATCAGCTTTCTAGTAAATACAATAGTGCAACTTTTATTCATGTCTATATTTTTATTTCAATTCTAAATAATGTGTTCAGATGTGAGCAAATAAGAAACATCTGATTTACTGTGACTTTTATATTTTATGTTGAATAATTTTCTCACCATTGAGTTGAACTGTGTTGATTTCTTGTATTTTGTCAGTGTTTGTAGCCTCCACATGTTCCACTATGAAGGATCTGTAGAAAGTGTGATCAGTGATTCTGACGTCCTTCAACACCAGAGAACAGTTTCCTTTACGCAGCTTGTCCTCAGGAACATCCACACGTCCCTCATATCCTGGACCCACATGTGTACCATCAATGTTTCTCTCAAACACAAACTCATTATCAGCACGCCACCGAACATGTGGAGTTTTGCTGAAGTCTTTACTCAGGCTACATGGCAGGAGAGCTGTGGAACCCACATGAGCTTCTACAGTAATGTGAGGATCTGCACTGATAGGGTCTGTGGGGGGGAAACATTACAATCTACATGATTTGGAGCATTTTATAAAAATTGTAGCATATTGTAATGAATGTGAGGACACTTGTGTGTTGTTGGACTTGAACCAGGTCACTCACCCACACAGACAGAGAGCCAGAAGATGGAAATAGAAAGGAGGATCATGATGCCTGGAAGACTGGTGTGGGGTTTTTACAGATTTCCTGATACAAACACAAACAAAGGCAGATTATTAAACACATTAAATATAAGTGGAAGATCAGCTTCTGCAGAAAATCACACAAACAAGTGTTCACTGTATTAGTGTCAATTTTACACCCTGAAAAAACACAAATCACTCATTTAAAATCCCACGTTTCACTACGGCTTCATCACCTCAGTAACTGCACCATGACTTTACTGCCCCCTGTTGGTGGATTTTAGAGTCACAACAGCAGTGATGAACTTTCACACACACAGAACTTTGTTGTGGATTGATTTTGGTCTCAGAGCTGCTAATGTGATGGAGCACGAGTGAAATCATGAAATCTGCTTTAATGAATGATTTACTTTGGAGATAATAGAATTTTTAAAATATTATAAAGTTAATATGTTCATTATTTTACATTTTCCTGTATACAACTTTATTTAAATGTAATTTGGGAGTATTTAAACAGTAAAATGATTTAAAGTGCAGTGTAGCTAAGTGCAGACCAAACAGCTTTTATGTTAAATTTGAGGACGAGGAAATATAGTTTAAAAAAAAAAAATTCAATGTGCTGACATTACAAAGAAATAAATAAAAGTATAAATTCAGATCTAGTGAATCAGAGTCTTTAAAGAGACTGCAGTAAAATATTTATCCAGTATAAAGAAGTAGATTTACATGGGACCCCAAACTGCCCTGAACAGTGTAGAGTTTTATATTTACATGTAAATATTTCTCTCTCAGCACTGCTACAGATATTAAACCAGTTTTAGTGATTTTATCTGGTTAAATTAGAGAATCAGGAGTTCCTGTAGATCACGTGACTCTTTTACACAAACCGAAACTCAGAAACTGCTGTGAATAAAATCCATTAACACTCAGTAAATAATACTATGAGCTCAAATCCTGCTTTATCACCACATTACACCATTTCTGCTGTTTTTATTCATTTAGAAATGAATAAATATTTCAGTTTACTAATAAACACGAGACGAGTTTTTCTCTGTGTATAAAATAACTCCTGTAGGAACACAGAGGTCATCAGCTTTTATACAGATGCAGTGGTCGTGTTTTAATGTTGTGTATTTTATGTGGGTTGATAATAAATCAGAACTTTCACACTGATCTGAACTCTGCTGTGTTCTGTAGCGTGACTGCACACTGACACTTTATAACGACGTAACGTCACCGTAACAGAACCCTTATTCACTTTAGCTATAAATAAATGGTATTTTACTCACCTGGATTATTAAACATGACTACATTTATAATAACACTACATTTAACTATTTAAGCAGGACATTAATTACTAATAACATTTAATATTTGAAAATGTTTATCACAGCAGCGTAAATAAACCTCTTTAGAATGGCGAAGCCGGAAGAGGAAGAGGATGAGATCCGCCCAACCTACAACATTACCGCCACGTAATTTCCTCTAAATAAAAGACCCAATGACGAAGTAATAATAATAATAATAATAAAAAGATTAAATTAAATTAAACTGAACAAAACTAAATAATAAATAAACATAAATAGTTTGGTGTAGAGACATATGTAACAGACTTTATTTAAATTCTCTTATGCTGTACTAATTCTGGATCAACTGGTGCTCATTGTATGTGTGTGTAATCCATTTTCCCCCTCGGGGCTTGCCATAGATAGGCAAGGGGCATGCGCACTTGGGGTCTTAGAGTGTCTAGCTTTTGGCTGGAGGATATGGTGTGTGTAATAAAGTTGGGAAGAGTTTGATGCCCTCATTTATTGTTTTCTTTCATTTAAAGTGTTTAGGCGAAAACCACATGAACGCTCAGCCACACATCTCTGTTCCACAGTATATAAATAAAAAATAATACAAATAAATAGTCTGGTGTAGAGACATATCTCTGTTCAAATCTTAGCTCCTAAACTCTGGAATAGTCTCCTGGGTTCAGACACACTAGTGTTCGGGGCTCAGACACACTCTCCCAGTTTAAGTGTAGATTAAAAACATATATTTTTAGCGAGTTCTACACATAACACACATCACATCATAACCTTGTGCTCCAGAACATCTGATCACATGCACATCATCAACTTGTGCTGTTAATATCATGAACAGCAGCTACGCTAATTCCTCTCCACTGCTTCTCTTTCTCTCCCCATCCCGAGACACCCCCGAGGTTTGGCCAGCTCCAGTCACCTCCCACCTCGTGAAGATTATGGACTTTAAAGAAGTAGATGCTGAACTCGCAAACTTCCTGTTCCACCGAGACGTACCAGTGCCATTTGGATCCCACTACATGTGTGGAGTTTTGACATTGGACCTCCTGGAGTGTTTAAGGGCTCTGGCATGGAGAAGCTGAGGCTGGATCTGTGATGATCACAAATGCTGAGCTCATAAAACTCGGAGCTACTAACCATATAGACTGTAGAAGACTGCAGAAAGAACATCACTTATAATCTTATACTCCAGTAATCATGTTAGTTCTCACTGTCCAGTGTTCTGTATTGTTGAAAGATTTATGATCAAACTCTTGATGTCACCCAGATGAGGATGGGTTCCCCTTTTGAGTCTGGTTCCTCTCAAGGTTTCTCCCTCATAACATCTAAGGGAGTTTTTCCTTGCCACAGGCTGCTCATCAGGGATAAATACACACCATTCACCTTCACTGTTGATTTCTGTAAAGCTGCTTTGAGACAATGTCTGTTGTGAAAAGCGCTATACAAATAAACTTGACTTGACAGAACAGGTGCATGAAAATAGAAATAAATTCACATATATTTAGGGGAAAGAGGGGAAAAATAGATAAATAAATACAATTTAATAATAATAATAATAATAATAATAATAATAATAATAATAATAATAATAAAAATAATAAAATGAAAGTAAACAGGGCAATGGTTTATTCTGTAAATCATATTTTTCAATAAAGATCAAAAGATATTTGCATTTTTCTTTTGAATCACTTTAAAGGTTTTTGTGAAAGAAATAAACTCATTATAAAATGAGTCATAAGTATTTTATTAACAAGAAAGTCGTCTTTGTTATTGTTCATTACAAGTCCAAAGATATTGTCCTTCACAGTGAAAGTTCTTAGATGGGGAACCTTTGGGTAAAGCCAGTTATGGATATCAGACCACAAATCGTCTGAAGTAACAGTCTTCGGCAGGAGAAAGATGGAACATATGTGTAAAAGTGTACAAACTAATCTTTATGTGATGATATACTGCAGCATCTCCAACATCACTGCATATGAATGTCCTTCCTCAAAGTAGCTTTAAATTAATTCCAGTTTCTCCGTGCTTCTGTTTACTTCTGTTATTTTCTTATATCTAAAGTGGCACTAATCCAAATTAAAAAAGTTTAAAGTAAACGGAGAACTTTACACATGTACAATAAACAAAGATACACTGTTAGAAATTGCTGTTAATTTACCGCAGAATTTCAACAGTATAATAATGTTATGTTCAAAAGCAGTACATTGCTGTTTTATTGTTGTTGTAAAATGATGTAGACACAATATAACGGCATTTTGCTGTATTTATTACTCAGAGAAAAATAAAACATTACTATACAGTATTTTTGTAAACTGCATTGAGCACGTGGGGACTTTTATCCGTCTTCATAACAATAACAGGTGAGTTTCATTTTGTTTGCGCGACAAAATTCATTACATTTGCTATGGCAGCTAACATGTATGGTGGATATTGGAAGTTAATCGATCTTCTATTTGCTCATTTTCAGTGATTAATACGCCAAATGCACCACTGTGTTGTGCAGCTGGATTTCAGACTCGGGTTGAATTATTCCCAATTACCGGGTGAGTTTCATTCAGAAAATATGTGATAATCCTTTGATAAAGTTAATTTTTCAAACTCCATTGCACTGGAATTTCATTGTCTTTGTTTCACACTAACGCGACTGGTGTTTTCCGCTGCTTTTCTGAAATTCGTGAAGCCTCCAGCGTTAGAAAAACCTTATGTTATTGTGTTTTACTTTTTGCCCAAAAGATCTGTGTGCTGTTGCTTGTTTTCTTTCCGGAATGAAAACTGTTATACAGGAATATACTTTGCTATATGTTCTCTTTGAGTAATCATTTCCCCTCCACTAGTTCTAAACACACACATTTGTTTTTTAGACTGTTAATCGGGATAAATCCGGTGTTACACCAGAATCTGTCTGTGGAAACATTCAGGGACATCAGAGCACATGATGGAGGGAATTTTACATTTTCATCAACAACAAATGAAGAAAAATCAAGGTAAATATTGCTAGACCAGATAATATATTTATTCTACGTCATTTCCAAACATGCTGTACCTTCAAGGATGTTTTTAAAAAGCTAAACATTTTTAGTTAAATAAGAGTATTTTGCATACATCACATGCTAAGTATTAATTCAAAGCTAATCAGTGAAGCTATCTTCCTTTTTTTTACAAAAATCTACAGAAATGTCATTTCCACCACACTGACCTCTGTGGTGGAAAAGACAGCATGTGGTGGAAATGACATTTATGGTTAAAAAGTACAATTGATATGGATTGTGAGAGTAAATTTGTGTAATACTTTTTATATTATATTACAATACTTTTTATATTTATATTATAATATTTTATTTCTGAATTATATGACTTTTATTTATTTTTAATATGCCTCTGTAAGACACATGCCAATCTGCAGAGTATGGCAGGCAAGCTGCTTTATCATAAAGTCATTAAAAGCAGCAACATTAAAGATCTGATTGTATCCCTGTGCTGTTCGCCAAACAATACCAAGCAATGTATGTACAGGGAATGTACCGTTTGTGAAGCCAAAGAATTGGAAATCTCAACCTTTGACCCTGGGACCCAAACATTTTGGTATGAGTAGAAGGGAAAAGCTGAGGAGAGAATGAAGAAAAAGAAAGATGGTAGTGAAGAAAAATTCACAGTCCATTTAACAGTTAAAGAGAAGGTTACAGGTACTTTGCATACTTTGCTTGAGGACTTTCGTTTAGGACTAAAAGAAAAACTTGGCAAACATGTCTATAACATCAGACACCAATATGCTGCTCTTCGTGGTTTAAAAGAGAATCTGAGTGAACATGACGTTGTCCTCTATATTGACTTTGCAGAGAATTTTTTTCTGCAAGTACTGCAGCGAAATGCAAGCTGTACATTTTGGTGATTCGCAAAAACAGGCCTCACTTCACACTGGTGTGGCCTACACCAAAAACAGTGTGATTTCATTCTGCTCAATCAGCTCCTCTTTTCGTCATGACCCCTGTGCTATTTGGGCACATCTATCAAAAGTCCTCACTTTCCTGAAGGATCAATACCCCACTGCTTCAGTGCTACATGTGGTCAGTGATGGGCCGACCACCCAATACCCCTCCAAAAATAATTTCTACTTCTTCACCAACATTCCATATCAGATGGGCTGGAAGAAACTCATTTGGAACTTTCTGGAGACTGGCCATGGAAAAGGCCCTGCTGATGGGATAGCAGCAGCAGTGTAAAGAAGAGCTGATGACATCATAGCTAGAGGGAAGGACATACCAAATGCTCGGGTGCTCTTTGAGGAGCTTCAACAGCAAAAGTCTGCCACAGAGCTCTTCTATGTTGAGCCAGAGGAAATTGAGTGTATGGACATTCATGTGCCATACGAGCTACAAACAATCCGTGGCACAATGAAGATTCATCAGGTAATGGTTGACAGTCCACAGTCGTCTCAAACAAATAATTTTACATGAACTAAGTTCATGCCTTAACAGTTTTTCCTCTCCTTTCAGATAACATTCTGCTAGCCCAAGCCAAATGTCATGGAGAATCCTCAGTTGCTTTTGCTCTGCACCTCATGACTGCAAATGTTTCAATCCAGAAACAGTCATGTTCCAGCATTGGGACGAAGCTTCTCCCTCAACCAGTACATCGCATCCTGACACACCTCAAATAGGTCTGTGGCATATTGTGGACTTGAACGAGGGACACGTTGGTCAGTGGTTTGCTGTGAAGTATGATGGAGATATTTATCCTGGCATCATTCAATTCAAATCAATTCATTATTATTTGTATAGCGCTTTTAACAATGAACATTGTCTCAAAGCAGCATTGTCTCAAAATTTTCCATATTCCACATCTCTGTTTAAATGTTTCAGTTTAAGGTGTTCTTTACAGTTACTCTTTACAGAAGATGATTGTTTATTTAAGAGACCAATAAGAACATTTCAGAACATTAACCTCATAATTATCTCACATTGTTGAATTTTTTATGCGTCTTTTATTACTTGTATTTCCCCTGGCCATCAGTTGTGTCAGTTCTTTACAGTATGCACTGTAACCATTCATCTGTGAGACAAATCAGTGTTATACATCAACAACACCTGTTTTAGTGTAGTGCTGAGTTTGTTTAATGACTGTTATAAGTTTAAGTATTTTTCTAATAAATATATCTACTGTTTCTCTACATTCATGTTACATTCATTGCCATTTCCACCACCACACACATTTTTTTTTAATATTTAAAAAGTTTTCATCACACATTAAATATTTATTCACAATTTATGATATTGTGCTCTACTTAGTATAAATATTCAAGTTATTTATTTTCAAATAAACTTTTACCCAATCTAATATTACATTTCAGAGTGTGACAGGTGTACAGTTCAGCATTTATTCCTTAGGGCAGTTAATTTATCTCATTAACAAATATATAATGAATGTACATTGTGGAAAAACTGGTAAAACTAGTTACAAAAATGATCTTAGACAATTCTTGAGTGGCATAAGTTATTCTATTTTTTAATAACAGCTGTATATTGAGATGTGGTGGAAATGACATTTGTTCATTGCAGGTCGGAAATTTTTTTTAAATATTAACAGTTTCTCTTGTAATCCATGTTTGTCCTCTAACAGACCTTAAAACTAGAGAAATTATTTAAACTTATGGGAATGTGTTACCTAACTTTTGATCAAGTTTTTTTTGTTCAACTTCACTTCTAAAAGTGCAGTCTGTGTTATTTTCTTTAATGTCATTTAGGTTTTATACTAAAACAGTTTAATAAAGAAGAGATGTTTTGAAATAACTCTCTAAAGCTGATTTACTTCTGTTAAAGAGTACATTTACAGTTAACAGTTATGTTGTTTTTGCAAAAACACTAGCCAACTGTAAATTTCACCAACACTAAGACACTGGTAATTGTGCATAACATATTCAAACAATGCAGTATAAATAATGAATAAACATACATAATGAAAGACAATTACACTCCCACTTAATATAAAGACAAATAAAGAACTGTGTAAACAATAATAATCATGCAACTGGATAAACCATATTAAGTACAGTAATCCCCCACTTTACCGCGGTTGGAATCTCATGCCCCGGTTTATCACAGAATTGCATTTGCCACATAACAAATTAGTTTGGCTGATTTTCCCCTGTTTCTCACAGATAGCACGATAGACCTAAACACTTATAGAGAATTGCTGTTATGGAGTTTAATGTTGAAATAATATATAATATTATAAACATATAATTGCTGTATTTTTACAAATGTTTTCTGTGTGTGTTTAAAGTGTGTAGGAGGATGATTTACAGCTTAAACAATAAAAAAAAAGCATGTTTGGGGCGGCGTCCGTTTATTGTGGTTTTTCATTTATCGTGGGCAGTTTTGAAACGTAACCACCGCGATAAACGGAGGCTTACTGTATATAACTCAATAAAACATAATTGTGGTTATAACCAATAAACAACATGTTAAAAAGGATCAATAAACACAAAGTTTACTTCTTGATGCACACACGATTAAATAACACCGCTCTAGGGAATGAGGAAAACTCTTATTCCCTTCATGCTCTACGGTTTATGACACTGACGCTTCTTATGACTTACTTTTCAGCACATTTCACATACTCTGTAATTCCTCAAGGGGGCGTTAATAGTCTATAGTCATTGAATAGTCTAAATCTCAGCAGACGAACCATACTAATATAACTCTATTACCTATCTGAAAACAGAGCCCTTTGTAAAACACATTCGGAAAACAATTTTGTACTTATCTCTAAACTCACAATTAGTAGAGATAATAAAAAATCAGGCCTGGATAGGATTAGTAAGGAGGAAGTGAGAGCAGCTATTAAGAGAATGAAGAGTGGAAAGTCGGTAAGACCAGATGACATACCGGTAGAAGCATGCAGAGAGAGTTTTTAACCAGATTGTTTAACAAGATTCTGGAAAGTGAAGGTACACACTGGAGAGAAGAGGAATGAAGGTCAGTAGGAGTAAGACAGAGTACATGTGTGTGAATGAGAGGGAGGGCAGTGGAGTGATGCGGTTGCAGGAAGAAGAGGTGGAGAAGGTGGAGGAGTTCAGGTACCTAAAGTCAACAGTGCAGAGTGATGGAGAGTGTGTTAGAGAAGTGAAGAAAAGAGTGCAGGCAGGGTGAAGTGGGTGGAGAAGAGTGATAGCAGGAGTGATTTGTGATAGAAGAGTATCTGTGAGAGTGAAAGGGAAAGTTTATAGGACTGTGGTGAGACCTGAGATGTTGTATGGATTAGAGACAGTGGCATTGAGTAAAAGACAGGAGGTGGAGCTGGAGGTAGCAGAGCTGAAGATGTCAGTTCTTGAAACGTTTTGAAATCTTATGGGATTTAAATAGTAACTCTGTGATCTCCAGGACTTGCAGCAATATCCGAGACTATTGTCACTGCAGACCTGTTTCACTGTCAGGGAACCACCTGCCACGCCCCCTTTGGTGGCTCTCTATGCCTCCGCTCTCCCTAGAGCTCCAGGTTTAATCACGCACACCTGGGGTTCATCATCACTCCACCCTGCTTCTATATAAGCTCCTCATTCACTCCCAACCCCCGTTCGATATTGAATGTGTTTGGTCGTTGCGTGTTGTTCGGTTTTGTTCCATGTTCTATGTCTTCCATTCCGTTTGGACTCCACCATCCCGTACCGGCCGCGCTTCACCTCCCCGTGCATCACGGGTCAGCTAGCGCACCTCGGAATCTCTCAAACGTAGGACTGCCATGTGCTGATGCTTGTGTGTGTGTGTGTGTGTGTGTGTGTGTGTGTGCTCGCGTGTCGCTCTCTCCCTCACGCTTGTATTGAAGCCCGAGCGAGCTGTACTGCGGCTTTCGCCTTCTGTTTTCGCTCGCACCCTGACATTCACTCTGCGTCTGTGTTTATTTTTCCAATGGATACTGGATTCCTGAAGCAGACCTTTTCAGAGTTTGGTAGAGCCCTGGGAATCCCTGACTGAACACACAACTGACTTACATCAAGAGTTGATGTGATGAAGCTCATGCAATTTAGATCAGTCTGTAATTAGATTTTTTTTTTAGGCTGTATTTATTTTTTACTTTGATTCTCAACGCAATTTTGAATTCAATTTTTTTTTTAATTATGTAAATGTTTTCACTGAATTTAAAGATCTATTTAAAAACCTTATAAATTTGTTTTTGCACCTTGTATTTGTCAGTGTCTCTGTGGCTGTGAGGCGACACTTGCGTAGATCACACTGTCCAGATCTGATGTGTTTTTCGTAGCAGATGTTCTGGATCTTCTTTTGTGCTGAACACTGGCATAATGAATGCTTTCATTCTGTAGGGAGATTCAGGTAATGATTTTCTGTTTATTGTGGAAGCTGCATCCTGTTTACTGCAAAGTTATTTTAGTCATTGCATTACTTTCATTGGTTTGAATGTATTTTCTATACTAAGCCAAACAACACTGATCAACACTAAAGTTGAAAAGAGTCCAGTAAACCTAGAGTAATAATGATTTTACTGTCTTTTACAATATAGGTTAATTTCCAACAAGCTATATTACAGATTTCTCAGCTGCTTTGGAGCATTTTTTGAATAATCCTTAATACTTGTAAAGCAGTAAATGCATTTCTCAAAACAAATAGCACAAAACACTGGATTTCTTGCAAAACCCTGAACTTTTCTAAAAAAATTCTCAGTTCATCTCACAAATGTAAGAATTTGTGTCACTAAACATCTCATTCCCATCAGAATGAAAAGTCTCTTTGTTATTGTTTACAAACCAAAGCATACAAATGTTTAGTCGTGTTATCAGTATGATGCACAGTTTCAGGGTTTCCCTGATATAAACTATGGTTTGGATCACAGTGACTGAAAATGCACAATTTTTTTTATTTCATTTTACTATGAATCTATGATTTTCAGCAGCACAAATTAATTGATTTGATTGGATATTTGATTTATATTGATTGCAGAAGACCGGACAGGATTCACACTTTTACGGTACAAGTGTTTGTTTGTTTCTTAGTTGTTTGTCTATTTTCAGAAATTTTAATTTTGTGTTTTGTTCTGTCTGTATTGTCTCTCTAAATGAAGGTTCACAAGATTCACCTTTGACCTGTTTTACAGAACCAGTTGATCATTGGTTGATCTGATGTCATTCACTCACCTTCATTATTGACATTCAAGATTCAACTGCACAATTCATCAATTCAACACTTTTACAAAAAAGTTATAAATATAACTATGTATAATAATATAAATGTTATATGATAGATTCTGCCAAATAGTTTAATCATTTTGCATTTGATGACTTATACAATGAACTGATGCTGAGATGTTTTAGGGGTTAAGACTAAAACCAGTATGATATATTTTGATCAACATAAACAACTGATAATGTCGGAAACAGCAGACACTTTTACACAATCCATTAAATGTATGTACTAAAGCATTTGCAATTTGACCAAAGCTACAAGAATTTGTACTGATTGGCTAGGCCAGGGGTGGCCAACCAGTCAGAGACCGAGAGCCACATTTTTGACTGTGTTACCGCAAAGAGCCACATCATACACATGGGCACACATGAACATCACCCATCCCTTCCTCTAACACACACACACACACACACCTCTGCTCAGCCAGATTTATTGTAAATGTCACACACCATCATAATGACAGAAATTGACTCCTACAGTTCTAAGACCACAGGACAGTCATTTTCAACAATGAACATTGTGTGCACTGTCTCACACACACAAACTCTGTTTAACCAAGTCCACAAACAAAATATAATAATTTACAATAGCGTTTTTCTTTTACTATGCATGTTACTTAGTGGGACTTTTGGCATTCCTTGCCTTGAACAATCCCTTCAAATCTGCCTCGTATTCCGTTGTTGCCACTCGAAGCAATTCTTTCACATGTGTCAGTCAGAACAGATCGATGCTTTAATTTCACGTGTTTCAGGGTAGAAAACAGACTTTGTGGGTTTTTTTTATGTGCGTGTTCACTTCGCTTGAGTTCAATACGGTATTTTCGTCAAATGCGCATGTGCGTGAGATGAATATACCGCAGGGTGGGCAATTAATTTTACAAGGGGCCACATGAGAAACCTGAATTGTGTCAGAGGGCCACACCAACGATAATATTTTAGGGATGCACCGAAATGAAAATTCAATTCAAAAGGCAATGAAATCCATAATTTTTGTGTTATGCCTTTTGCCTTGGCACCATCACTGGAAAACTTTCCTGCCTTTTCAAAACGTCCTCTACAGACGGAGTGTGCATGCTCGGATTGACTTTACTTTTCTGCGCCGCGTTCTTCTCATATTTAGAAGGCAATCTGGATGTTTGGATTTCAGGTGATAAATTAAACCCGACTTGGAGAAACTCTTTGCAGATACACCCCCGCTTGAAATTTCAGCATTGCATGTTTTGCACATCGCTCTCCGCACACCGCAGACATGTTGCTCTTATCCAGATAACCGTGTGCTGCTGCGCTTTTTTATTGCGTCATTACAATTGTGTTTCTGCCATGTTGTTTCGGTGATTTAGGTATTTCCGAAAATTCTCGGTGCATCCCTGTAATTTATGATTGCCATCATGTCAAGGTCTGATATATCGCAAAGTTTCCCAGTGGGGGCACAAACTCATTTAAGTCTTAAAAATACCGTATTAAACTTAAGCAAAGCGAACACGCACATTAAAAATCAAACACACAAAAATCGATATGAATGTAAGAGCCGCATGCGGCTCATGAGCATGGTTTGCCACCCCTGGGCTAGGCAGAGGGACCGAGCTGGAAATAGCAATAAAGGATGGAGATGGAAAGGTGTTGACTAGTGAGGAGAGTGTGTTGAGAAGGTGGAGGGAGTATTTTGAGCAGCTGATGAATGAGGAAAATGAGAACTAGAGAAGGTTGGATGATGTGGAGTTGGTGAAGCAGGATGTAGATAGGATTAGTAAGGAGGAAGTGAGAGCAGCGATTAAGAGGATGAAGAGTGGAAAGTCGGTTGGACCAGATGACATACCGGTAGAAGCGTGGAGATGTTTAGGAGAGATGGCAGTGGGTTTTTAATCAGATTGTTTAACAGGATTTTGGAAGGTGAGAAGATGCCTGAGGAATGGAGAAGAAGTGTGCTGGTACCGATCTTTAAGCATAAAGGAGATGTGCAGACCTGCAGTAACTACAGAATTAAGTTGATCAGTCACACCATGAAGTTATGGGAAGAGTAGTGGAAGCCAGGCTGAGAGAAGAGGTGACCATCTGTGAGCAACAGTATGGTTTCATGCCGAGGAAGAGCACCACAGATGCCTTATTTGCTTTGAGAATGTTGATGGAGAAGTATAGAGAAGGACAGAAGGAATTGCATTGTGTATTTGTGGATTTAGAAAGCGTCGACAGGGTGCCAAGAGAGGAGTTGTGGTATTGTATGAGGAAGTCAGGTGTGTCAGAGAAGTATGTGAGGGTGGTGCAGGACATGTATGAGGACAGTGTGACGGCAGTGAAGTGTGCAGTAGGTACGACAGACTGGTTCAGGGTGAAGGTTGGACTGCATCAAGGATCGGCCCTGAGCCCTTTCCTGCTTGCAGTGGTGATGGACAGGTTGACGGACGAGGTCAGACAGGAGTCTCCCTGGACTATTATGTTTGCAGATGATATTGTGATTTGTGGTGAGAGTAGAGCAGGTTGAGAAGAGCCTGGAGAGGTAGAGGTATGTGCTGGAGAGAAGGGGAATGAAAGTCAGTAGGAGTAAGACAGAGTACATGTGTGTGAATGAGAGGGAGGGCAGTGGAGGGTGCGGTTGCAGGGAGAAGAGGTGGAGAAGGTGGAGGTTCAGGTACCTGGGGTCAACAGTGCAAAGTAATGGAGAGTGTGTTAGAAGTGAAGAAAAGAGTGCAGGCAGGGTGGAGTGGGTGGAGAAGAGTGACAGGAGTGATTTGTGATAGTAGGGTATCTGCAAGAATGAAAGGAAAGTTTATAGGACTGTGGTGAGACCTGCGATGTTGTATGGATTAGAGACAGTGGCATTGAGTAAAAGGCAGGAGGTGGAGCTGGAGGTAGCAGAGCTGAAGATGTTAAGGTTTTCGTTGGGAGTGACGAGGATGGACAAGATTAGAAATTAGTTTATTAGAGGGACAGCGCATGTAGGATGTTTTGGTGACAAGGTGAGGGAGGCGAGATTGAGATGGTTTGGACATGTGCAGAGGAGGGACTTGAATTATATTGGTAGAAGAATGCTGAGGATGGAGCCACCAGGTAGGAGAAAAGAGAAAGGCCAAGGAAGAGGTTCATGGATGTGGTGAGGGAAGACATGCAGGTAGTTGGTGTGAATGAGGATGTGGAGGACAGGGTGGTATGAAGTCGGATGATCCGCTGTGGTGACCCCTAATGGGAGCAGCCGAAAGAAGAAGAGGAAGAGGTAGAAGAAGAAGAAGACCAAAGCAACAAGATATTATTATTATTATGTGCACAAGTGACTACATGGAGGTTGAACAAGTAATTTTGAGAGTTTTATTTCTGATCTGAGAAACACTCCAAAGCAACTGAGAAAAACTGTAATAATACATGTAATAAAAGTTGCAACTTTTCCTAACTGTGTAGTTAATGTAAGAGTTCCTACCTTATCAGTGGAGTCGGTGGTGTGACTGAAGAAGCTGCATGATGTTAATTTTCCTTAAAGAGAATTTCATTAGTATAAATATAAAATCATAAATAAATATTCAGCCTGTAAATTCACCTCTAGTCTCACCTAGAACCCTGCTGCAGAACACACACATGCAGATGGTTATTAGGACGGAGACGAAGCACACACACATTACAATCACATTTCTAATCCAGTCGTTAACATTTCTAGCAGGCGGCTGTGAATCTGAAGCCTCAGATGAAGATCCATTATTGCTGCCACCTAAAACACACACAGAAGCACACAGAGCTCTCAGTATAGTGATGTACTTTATAGTATATTATATATTAGGAGTGTAACAGTACACGTATTCATAACAAAACTTTTTGGTACAGAACTTTCTTTTCTGTACACATATGTCGAATGCAATAATTATTTATATTATAAAATAATATATATTTTTTTTAAATAATGTTTACAAACATCTGAGTAAAAACACTAAAGCGTCCATAGCACCAGCATTAGCCTGTAAGCAGGAAGTGGTTATCGGCTAATGCTAGCGCTATGAATTCTTTAGCGTTTTATGTCCAACTTCAAGAATTTCTTTTAAAAGGAGACAATCTGGACAATTCCATACATTAAGTGAGTAAATGAAAACGTTTGTTAAAGTTTGCTAAAATAAGTAAAATAATTAAGTAGATATTATTTACAGATTTAATATTAAATGTAAAAGACACACAAATGTAAACTATTTAATTAAATTTCAGTTTATTTACATTTTTTTTCAATTTCATTTATGCAAATTTAATTGATCATTAAATTTTATCAATATTAAAAAAAGTGTATTGCATTAATTTGATTTATTCTATTTTATTTTTTTTATAAAAGATTATAAAAGGTTATTTTATATATTATTTAAACAAGCAGGCATTTTATTTAAAATGGTTTTAAAAATGAAAACAGTTCAAATGTTGATAATAATAGTAAACTGTGTTACAGTTTTTCTCAGTTGCTTTGGAGCGTTTCTCAGATCAGAAATTAAATTCTCAAAACTTCTTGTTTAACCTCCAAATCATTTAGTCATTTGTGCTCATCATAAAAACATTTCTTGTAGCTTTGATCAAATTGCAAACGCTTTAGTACATACATTTAATGGATTTTGTACAAGTGTCTGCTGTTTTCTACATTATCATACTTATACTGGTTTCACCTGAATAGTTTTAAACCAAAAACATCTCAGCATCAGTTCATTGTATAAGTCATGAAATGCAAAATGGTTAAAACAGTTCTCATCATCTGTCATCTAAAATTTCTTTTAAACTTTTTTTTTGTAAATGTATTGAATTGATTAATTGTGCAGTTGAATCTTGAATGTCACTAATGAATGCGAGTGAACGACATCAGATCAACCAATAATCAACAATTTCAAAAACAGGTCAAAGGTGAATCTTGTGAGCCTTCAGTTGGAGGGAGAATACACTCAGAGTACAGTATAGTAAAAATTTGAATCATGTCCTGGTCTTTTACAGTCAATATAAATTAAATATGCAATCAAATAAATTAATTTGTGCTGCTGAAATTCAGATATCAAACAGAAGAAATAAAAATTTTGCACATTTTCAGTAACTGTGATCCATACCATAGTTCATATTAAGAAATACTGAAACTGTGCATCATACTGATAACACAACTAAACATTTTGATGATTTTGTTTGTGAACAATAACAAAGGGACTTTTCATTCTAATGGGAATGAGATGTTTATTGACACAAATACTTATAGTGGGGCAAAAAAGTATTTAGTCAGCCACCAAATGTGCAAGTTCTCCCCCTTAAAAATATGAAAGAGTCCTGTAATTTTCATCATAGGTACATGTCAACTATGAGAGACAAAATGAGAAAAAAAATACAGAAAATCAAATTGTCTTATTTTTTAAGAATTTATTTGCAAATTATGGTGAAAAAATAAGTATTTGGTCACCTACAAAAAAGCAAGATTTCAAGCTCTCACAGACCTGTCACTTCTTCTTTAAGATGCTAACGGTGAACAAAAATCCAGAACCACACGGGGGGACCTGGTGAATGACCTGCAGAGAGCTGGGAACAAAGTAACAAAGGCTACCTTCGGTAACGCACTACGCCGCCAGGGACTCAAATCCTACAGTGCCAGACTTGTCCCCCTGCTTAAGCCAGTACATGTCTGGACCTGTCTGAAGTTTGCTAGAGAACATTTGGATGATCCAGAAAAGGATTGGGAGAATGTCATATGGTCAGATGAAACCAAAATAGAACTTTTTGGTAATAACTCATCGTGTCATGTTTGGAGGAAAAAGAATGCTGAGTTGCATCCAAAGAACACCGTACCTACAGTGAAGCATGGGGGTGGAAACATCATGCTTTAATGCTGTTTTTCTGGCAAAGGGACCAGGACAACTGATCCGTGTACAGGAAAGAATGAATAGGGCCATGTATCGTATTGAAAACCACCTTCTATCAGCAAGGGCATTGAAGATGAATCGTGGCTGGGTCTTTAAGCATGACAATGATCCCAAACACACCGCCCGAGCAATGAAGGAGTGGCTTCATAAGAAGCATTTCAAGGTCCTGGAGTGGCCTAGCCAGTCTCCAGATCTCAACCCCATAGAAAATCTTTGGAGGGAGTTGAAAATCCGTGTTGCCCAGCGACAGTCTTAAAACATCACTGCTCTAGAGGAGATCTGCATGGAGGAATGGGCCAAACTACCAGCAACAGTGTGTAAAAACCTTGTGGAGACTTACAGAAAACGTTTGATCTCTGCCATTGCCTACAAAGGGTATTTAACAAAGTATTGAGATGAACTTTTGTTATTGACCAAATACTTCTTTTCCACATTAATTTGCAAATAAATTCTTTAAAAATCAGACAATTTGATTTTCTGGATTTGTTTTTAAATGGGAGAATTGGTGGCTGACTAAATACTTTTTTGCCCCACTGTAAATTTTTGGAGATGAACTGTGGATTTTAAGAAAAGTTCAGTCTTTTGCAAGAAATCCAATGTTTTGTGCTGTTTGTACACATTGTTTTGAGAAATGCACTTTCTAATTACTGCTTTGCAAAAATAAGGGATGATTCAAGAAATGCTTCAAACCAACTGAGAAATATTTTTATTTACCCTTTAATAATTATGGTAGGTTGGCCACTCCTGGAAAGGTTTACCACTGTTCCAGTTTTATTCCACTTGTGGAAAATGGCTCTGACCGTGGTTCACTGGAGTCCCAAAGCTTTAGAAATGTTTTTGTAACCCTTTCCAGACTAATACATGTCATTTACTATCTGCTCTGTTCTAAAATTTCTTTAGATCCTGATACAATGTGTTGATTTTTTAAACCTTTAGGTTGATATTTGAGTGGTAACTTTTTCACATAGCGTCGGGTAGGTTTGGACAGTTTTTTCCTATTAATAAATCATAAAAAAATTGCACTTTGTATTTACTTTGTCTACCTGTGTGAAATATGAACATTTTGAAACATTGTTGCAACAAATATTGAAAAAATCTAGGAAGGGGCAAATACTTTTTTATGGCACTGTAAATGTTTGTATATGTTAGTTTAAGTGCTATAAATTTTGTGTTCAATGTCTAAATAATACCTGATATTTTTTAATATCATTGATTGAAATTTATGTAAATAAATATGTACAAAATCCAAGACAACATCAGTAAAGTGTGTAAATGAAGTTTAGTTACTGACCTGTAAAGTTCAGTCTGATGAGTTTCCCAAACTGAATGTGTGTCTCATCATTTCGTCCTCCACAGTAATAAAACCCCAGATCCGTCTCTCGAACTCCAATAATCACTAAACTGACTGAACTGCTGCTTTCTGTTAAATAAAAGTGACTCTCATCTACATTATAATCCACATAAAAGTGTTTGTTCAGGCTGCTTTGTCTGGCTGATATAATCCGCCTCGACTCTGCTGAGATCATCTGATACCAGGATATTGCTGAGTAATTAGTGATGTTACAGAGCAGAGTGATGTTTGCTCCTGGAGAAACAGATATGAGATCAGCTGAAATGTTCTGAAGGAGACTCGGCCTAATGAGACCTGAAAGAACAACAGCACATGAAGAGAGAAGATTCATCTCCACTCTGTAAACTCTAGAAACACACAGCTCACAGCTCAACTCCCTTTAAAACATGTTTGTTGTAGAACTGAGTGCACTAATCTCTATACAGACGTCCTGAACACAGCTAATGTGGAAAGTACTAATGATTTAGTCCAAAATCTTCTATTTATTTGTAGTGAACTCACCAAACAGCAGCTGCAGAGTAAACAGAAGCAGATACGCTGCCATTTCTAACACACTTCCTCCTCTGAGCATGTGAACAGAGATGTTCTAGTGTTCTGCTTTAACTGCTTCACCTCCTACATCCTGTCCTTCTCTTCTGCTGTAGAGTTCAATACACTTCTTACATCTTATTTTACATCCTGACATTTATATTTCCTTCATACTGAGGAAATAAATACATTTAAATACAGAACTGACAAGTAAACAGAGCAGAGTTAAAAAAAAAAGCAACGCCAAAAATTACTCTGTGTAGGTCACATGTGATACTGTATGGTAAAGAAATCATTAGATTTATTTGTTTTAAAATGTGTAATATTACAAATGTATGTTATTTATTCCTTCCTATTTTGACAACATCTATGTGAGAAAAAAATAATAATTCTACACAGTGTAATAATGTATGTGTCTAATATCTGTAGTTTACATAAATTGTGTTTTATTAAATTTCCAGTATTGAGGCAGCATGGTGATACAGTGGGTAGAATGTTTTACTTGCCTGTAAAATATAGAAGCTGCAATGTACAAAATGTAATTAATGTTAAAATAAAAGCACAACAGTACATACTGTATCAAATAAATTCTAATCAAAAAACAAATAGATCTTTGTAGAACAGAATACACACATGTTAATGTCCATCTTACACTTAAAAAAAACAAACACTGATGGAGCCCAGGGCAGAGTGTAACCATACGGCTTATTGTAACATATTTTACATTTTTATTGAAAAAAAATTACATAATTATTAATAATGCAATGTTCTTTAAATACATTAATTGTATTATAACTGAATAATATGGTCAGCAATTATATAAAATATACAAATATTTTACATTGCATGACAAAGTCAGAAAAGTTAATTATTATATTTTACATCAAATGCTTTATAAATTGAAAATGGAAACTTTTGATTTTTAAGCAGTGTCATATTAAGACTTCATATTGCAATATGCTGAATTGAGTTTTGTATAAAAATTGTGTGAGATTTTTCTGTTTGAAAGCACTGATGAAGGAAAAGAAACAACTCTGCATGGTCAAGAACAGAAACCACAATGCAAAACTCATATTCCTATTTCTATCTGCTGTTAAAACCACACACACACACACACACACACACACACACACACACACACAAAGGAAATGACACACTGCTTAAAAAAAACAAACAAAAAAACAAAAAAACATGCAGGTCAGTGTGAAACAGTCTTGCTGGTACCACATTTAAAAATTTTACTCAGCACAGCTTTGTATTATAAAGTAATAATTGAAATAATAAATCAGTAATGGTGCAATAATAAATGAAACTAAGAGCAGGGTATGAATGGTCTCATCAGTTCAGAGATGAATGCTGACATTACACATACAGTAATCTAATATTTATCCATATATAACCATATTATAGACAATACAGTGATGTTGATGAAAGACAATGAAAATAAATGTAAAAAAAAAATGTGTGAAATAACAATAAATATTTATTGATACATATTTATTTTTGACAACAGAAGTTGACTTAACATTGAAGTTCAAATGAAAATTGTAAGTCTTGTAACACATGAGCATGTGCACTATTATTCAACCCCCAGCTTCAGTACCATGTGGAGCGCCCTTTAGTTTTTATAACTTCTAACAAGTGTTTTCGATAAGTGTTGACAAGCTTCTTCCACCTCTCGATTGGAATCTTTGCCCATTCTTCACGTGCAAAAGCCTCTAACTCAGTGATGTTTGACGGCTTCCGTGCTGCAACTGCCTTCTTCAAATCCCACCAAAGATTTTCAATTGGATTTAAATCTGGTGACTGAGAAGGCCACTCCAGGACAATCCAGCATCTTTTCCCCAACTAAGCTTTGGAGGTGTGCTTGGGATCATTGTCTTGCTGGAAGATCCAATGATCAACAAGGATTAATTTGAAGGCAACAGAAGGCATCAGGTTCTTCTTCAAAATGATTTGGTATTTCTGGGAATCCATGATGCCAGGTACACAATCAAGATTGCCAGTTCCTGCCGCAGAACAACAGCCCCACATCATTATTGACCCACCTCCGTGCTGGGAATGGTATTCTTCTGGTCATAAGCCTGACCTTTTGCACGCCAGACATACCGCTGGTCCATACGTCCAAAAAGTTCCAGTTTGGTTTCATCAGTCCATAGAACTGTCTCCCAGAACTCTGTAGTTTTATCCAAATTCCTCTTGGCATATTCTAGTCGACTCCTGATGTTCCTTGAGGTCAAGAGTGGAGTGCAATTCGGGGTCTGACCATGAAGTCCTTGATTATTCAGTGCATGTCTTATAGTTGCCACTGAAGCACTTGTACCAGCATTCATCATGTCATCCTGTAGCTGTCTTGCAGTCACATGGGGTTTTTTTTAGTTGTCCTGACTAGGTTGCTAAGGGCCCTTGATGAAATTGTGAGCTTTCTTCCACGGCCAGGCAGGTTTGCAGCTGTTCCATGGGTTTTAAACTTCCTTATAATGCTCCCAATGGTTTCTTTTGGAATGTTAACTCTTTTGGAAATCTTCTTATACCCAAGGCCCTTCAGATGTGATGAAATAATCTCCTCTCTCAGCTTTTGTGGAAGCTCCTTTGTCTTTCCCATGATTGCAACTCACTTTGAACACCTTCATGGTCGGGGTTTATATATGCATCACAGCTGAAGCAAATGAAGGATCGTTATAGAGTTCCCAAAGGGAACTCTATAACGACTCCGTACCATGCGGTGATGGAGTTGGTCAGGATGCTCTCGATGATGCAGCGGTAGAAACTTGTTAAAATCCCTGGGGACAGATGAGATTTCTTAAAACTTCTCAAGAAGTACATGCATTGTTGTGCTTTTTTAACCAGAGCTGAAGTGTTCTGCTGATATCAACCAATATCAACCAATTGTCGATATAATTCAAAAGCCGCATTTAGGTACATAACCAGTGCTAATGGGAGAGTTTATTATTTTTAAAACAGGTTCAATTACCTCTTGAATTATCTGTTTGAAGAAACTTGTAGGCAAGGGATCGAGAATGCAGGATGCTGATTTTGATGAGGAGATTAATGAAATTAAGTCATTCTCTTGAATAGGAGTAAAACTTTGTAATTGATTGTAATTACACTTCTGTCTACAGGATTTTTTGCCTGATGCTTTCATCTTTATTATTAAAAAAGTTCCTGTTATGAGGATGTTATGAGGAAGAAACCTTAAGAGGAACCAGACTCAAAAGGGAAACCTATCCTCATTTAGGTGACATCAAGAGTTTAATCATAAATCTTCAACAGTACAGAACACTGGAGAGTGAGAACTAACATGAGTACTGGAGTATAAGATTATAAGTAAATGTTATTTCTACAGTCTTTTGTTATAAAAGTAGGAGCTACTGAGCTCAACATTTGTGATAATCACAGATCCAGCATCAGCTTCTCCATGCCAGAGCCTTTAAACACTCCAGGAGGTCCAATGTCAAAACCACACATGCAGTGGGATCCAATTGGCACTGGTACGTCTCTAGATGGTTCAGGATGTTTGCGAGTTCGGCATCTACTTCTTTGAAGTCCATAATCTTCATGAGGTGGGAGGTGACTGGAGCTGGCCAAACTTTAGGAAGCCTCGGGATGGGGATAGAAAGAGAATCAGTGGAGAGAAATTAGCGTAGCTGCTGTTCATGATATTAACAGCACAAGTTGATAATGTGCATGTGATCAGATGTTCTGGAGCACAAGGTTATGATGTGATGTGTGTTATGTGTAGGCTTTGCTAAAAAGATATGTTTTTAATCTACACTTAAACTGGGTGAGTGTGTCTGAGCCCCGAACACTGTCAGGAAGACTATTCCAAAGTTTGGGAGCTAAATGTGAAAATGGTCTACCACCTTTAGTGGACTTTGCTATTCTAGGAACTACTAGAAGCCCAGAGTTTTGAGATCTCAGGGAGCGTGACGGATTCTAGTGTGTTAAAAGACTGGATAGATACATGGGAGCCAAACCATTTAGTGCTTTATAAGTTAGTAGCAGTAGTTTGTAGTCTATTCGAAACTTAACAGGAAGCCAGTGCAGGGACGATAAGATTGGGGTTATATGATCATATTTCTTGACCTTGTAAGAACTCTTGCTGCCGCATTCTGAACTAACTGAAGCTTGTTTATTAATGACGCAGGACATCCACCTAGTAACGCATTACAATAGTCTATTCTGGAGGTCATGAACGCATGGACGAGCTTCTCTGCATCAGATATAGACAACTTATTTCTTAGCTCAGAAATATTTCTAAGGTAAAAGAAGGCTGTTTTTGTAACTTGGTTGATATGATATTTAAAAGATAAGTTGCTGTCTAAAATAACTCCCAGGTCTTTTACCGTTGAACTAGTGGTTACAGAACATCCGTCTAAACGCAGGTTGAGATGCTGGAGCTTCTGTATACTAGTTTTTGGGCCGATGAGCAAAATCTCAGTCTTATCAGAATTTAAAAACTAGAAAGTTATGGGTCATGGCCTTGGTATAAAACATGACTATTATACCAAGGTGCAGGTGCTTGTCTCTAACCTTTTTCAACCAGATGGTTGAAACCTAATGTGCTAGTGAGGATAAGGTCTATGTTGTTAACCATTTCATCAAGATTATTAGCAGTTATGGGTTTAGTGAGAAATTGAGATAAATCGGGCAGGTTATTTATTAATCTGTCCTTAGTGGTTGGAACAATAACAATTTTGCTACTGTGCTGAATAGAAATCTATAATTATGCTTATTTTCTATGAGGGTGGAGAAATATGCTTATCAGCAGCACTATTTGAAATTCTGTCAATTTGGTTTGATGCCATTTACATTCTATTTTCCGAATGGTCTGTTTTAAGGTGCGCGTATGATCGTTATACCATTGTGCTAATTTTTTCTCCCTGATCATTAATTCTAGGTATTCAGTGCTCCAGTCGATCTCTGCAGGGTCAGAAAGAGATCTAATTAATATCGACAGTTCCGGAACATTATTAATAAAATGTGTTGCTTTAGCTAATGTATATGTACACGGTAACGTGGTGAGGTACTAATGCAATGACTGAGGCAGATTTTAAAAGAGATGAGATAATGGTCTGAAATAGCTTCAGACTGTGGAATTATGACTGAATTTTTTAGTTTTAATCCAAATGTTAATAACAAATCGAGAGTGTGTCCACCACTATGAGTGGGTCCTATAACATTCTGATTAATTCTAAATGAATCTTGAATGGACACAACTGCTGCTCGTAAGGAGCCTTTCTGATTATCAAAATGAATATTGAAGTCACCAACAACTAATGCTTTGTGTAAAGAAGTAGCTACATTTGTGATGTAATCTGCAAATTCTTTTAGAAAATCAGAGTAGAGCCCTGGGGGTCTATAAAATAATTAATGGAATTGACTGACTAGACCTAACCCAGCCATTAGGGAGGCACAAGCCAGTGCATTCTTAGTGCCGGTCCCAAGCCCGGGTAAATGGGGAGGGTTGCGTTAGGAAGGGCATCCAGCGTAAAACACGTGCCAAATCAAATATGCGGATCACAAATGAGAATTTCATACCGGATCGGTCGAGGCCCGGGTTAACAACGACCGCCACAGGTATCGTTAGCCGACAGGGTACCGGTGGAAATTGGGCTACTGTTGGCCGAAGGAGGAGAAGGAGAGGAGGAAGACGTCTACAGAGACGGCAGGGAAAGGAGCAGTGTAGGAGAGTGGAGGTTCGGGTTGGTACTTTAAATGTTGGTACTATGACGGGTAAAGGGAGAGAGGTAGCTGATATGATGGAGAGGAGAAAGGTAGATATGTTGTGTGTTCAGGAGACCAAGTGGAAAGGGAGTAAGGCCAGGAACATTGGAGGTGGGTTTAAACTGTTTTATCATGGTGTGGATGGAAAGAGAAATGGTGTAGGGGTGATTCTGAAGGAAGAGTACAGTAAGAGTGTAGTGGAGGTGAAGAGAGTTTCTGATAGGGTGATGATCGTGAAGGTGGAAGTTGAAGGATGATGATAAATGTCATCAGTGCCTATGCTCCACAAGTTGGCTGTGAGATGGAGGAGAAGGAAAGATTCTGGAGTGAATTAGATGAAGTGGTAGATGGTGTACCTAGGAAAGAACGGTTAGTGATTGGGGCGGACTTTAATGGGCATGTGGGTGAAGGGAACAGAGGTGATGAGGAGGTGATGGGTAGGTATGGTTTTAAGGAGAGGAATGTGGAAGGGCAGATGGTGGTAGATTTTGCTAAAAGGATGGAAATGGCAGTGGTGAACACTTATTTTAAAAAGAAGGAGGATCATAGGGTGACGTATAAGAGTGGAGGAAGGTGCACACAGGTGGACTATGTGCTATGCAGGAGATGCAACCTGAAGGAGATTGGCGACTGTAAGGTGTTGGCAGGGGACAGTGTAGCTAGACAGCATAGGATGGTGGTCTGTAGGATGGTTTTGGAGGCGAGGATGAAGAGGAGGAGAGTGAGGACTGAAAGAAGAATAAGATGGTGGAAACTGAAGGAGGAAGAGTGTAGTGTGAGGTTCAGGGAAGAGGTCAGAGAGAGGCTCAGTGGTGTTAAGGAGGTGTTGGATGATTGGGCAACTACTGCAGGAGTGATGAGGAGGCAGCTAGAAAAGTACTTGGTGTGACATCTGGAAATAGAAAGGAAGACAAGGAGACGTGGTGGTGGAATGAGGAAGTGCAGGAGAGCATAAGGAGAAAGAGGTTGGCAAAACAGAAGTGGGATAGACAGAGGATGAGAAAAGTAGGCAGGAGTACAAGGAGATGCGGCAGCAGGTTAAGAGGATGTGGCGAAAGCCAAGGAAAAGGCATATGAGGAGCTGTATGAGAGGTTGGACACTAAGGAAGGAGAAAAGGATTTGTACCGATTGGCCAGGCAGAGGACCGAGCTGGAAAGGATGTACTGCAAGTTAGAGCAGTAAAGGATGGAGAGGAAATGTGTTGACTAGTGAGGAGAGTGTGTTGAGAAGGTGGAGGAGTATTTTGAGCAGCTGATGAATGAGGAAAATCAGAGAGAGAAGGTTGGATGATGTGGAGATGGTGAAGCAGGATGTAGATAAGATTAGTAAGGAGGAAGTGAGAGCAGCGATTAAGAGGATGAAGAGTGGAAAGTCGGTTGGACCAGATGACATACCGTGGAAGCGTGGAGATGTTTAGGAGAGATGGCAGTGAGTTTTGACCAGATTGTTTAACAGGATTTTGGAAGGTGAGAAGATGCCTGAGGAATGGAGAAAGAGTGCTGGTACCGATCTTTAAGCATAAAGGAGATGTGCAGACCTGCAGTAACTACAGGGGTATTAAGTTGATCAGTCACACCATGAAGTTATGGGAAAGAGTAGTGGAAGCCAGGCTGAGAGAAGAGGTGACCATCTGTGAGCAACAGTATGGTTTCATGCCGAGGAAGAGCACCACAGATGCCATATTTGCTTTGAGAATGTTGATGGAGAAGTATAGAGAAGGACAGAAGGAATTGCATTGTGTATTTGTGGATTTAGAGAAGGCGACGACAGGGTGCCAAGAGAGGAGTTGTGGTACTGTATGAGGAAGTCAGGTGTGTCGGAGAAGTATGTAAGGGTGGTGCAGGACATGTATGAGGACAGTGTGATGGCAGTGAAGTGTGCAGTAGGTACGACAGACTGGTTTAGAGTGAAGGTTGGACTGCATCAAGGATCGGCCCTGAGCCCTTTCCTGTTTGCAGTGGTGATGGACAGGTTGACGGACGAGGTCAGACAGGAGTCTCCTGGACTATGATGTTTATGGATGATATTGTGATTTGTTGTGAGAGTAGGGAGCAGGTTGAGAAGAGCCTGGAGAGGTGGAGATATGCACTGGAGAAGGGGAATGAAACTCAGTAGGAGTAAGACAGAATACATGTGTGTGAATGAGAGGGAGGGCAGTGGAGTGGTGCGGTTGCAGGAGAAGAGCTTCAGAAGGTGGAGGAATTCAGGTACCTGGGTTCAACAGTGCAAAGTAATGGAGAGTGTGTTAGAGAAGTGAAGAAAAGAGTGCAGGCAGGGTGGAGTGGGTGGAGAAGAGTGACAGGAGTGATTTGTGATAGTAGGGTATCTGCAAAATTGAAAGGGAAAGTTTATAGGACTGTGGTGAGACCTGCGATGTTGTATGGTTTAGAGACAGTGGCATTGAGTAAAAGACAGGAGGTGGAGCTGGAGGTAGCAGAGCTAAAGATGTTGAGGTTTTCGTTGGGAGTGACGAGGATGGATAAGATTAGAAATGAGTTTATTAGAGGGACAGCGCATGTAGGATGTTTTGGTGACAAGGTGAGGGAGGCGAGATTGAGATGGTTTGGACATGTGCAGAGGAAGGACATAAATTATATTGGTAGAAGAATGCTGAGGATGGAGCCACCAGGTAGGAGGAAAAGAGGAAGGCCAAAAAGGAGGTTCATGGATGTGGTGAGGGAAGACATGCAGGTAGTTGGTGTAAAAGAGGCAGATGTAGAGGACAGGGTGGTGTGGAGACGGATGATCCGCTGTGGCGACCCCTAATGGGAGCAGCCGAAAGAAGAAGAAGAAGAAGACTGACTAGACCTGCTTTTGGACACTAAATATTTAATGTTGGTGTAAAAAAACTCCCATTTTTTTTTTATTTGTGTTTAGTTTTTTTTGTGTGATGTTTAGATTATTATTAGAAATAGCTGTGACTCTGCCTACTCTGTGTTGGAAACACCCTGCTTCTTCTCCCGTGCGCATAGAGCTCCTTGCCATCGTACTGATTGCGCACACCTGTCACTCAGTTCACGCGCACATATAAACACCTCACTCACTCCTCTCAGGCATCCGTTATTGTTGCTATTGGACTTATGTACACTCTATCACTCACTAAAAATCGCTTTGGCTCCCTCAGTGCGCCCCGGATTCCCTTGCAAGCCGAGGGTATTTGTGTGTTTCTCTGGTTATTACTTAATTAAAGCTCTGTTTGCTGGTGCTTCATTTAGTCCTATTTAACTTAATGTTAATCAGGTTACTTAAACAGACCTTCTGATTCTACATTTGGTTTTGCTCGGGGGACAGTCTCAATATGGTGGATCCTGACTGATGACTCTGTGCAGCTAGCAGACGGTCGGTTTATCTGTCTGCTCCCTGGTCTTGGCTCTGGAAAGTCACTTTTTAACCCTGAGGGTTAAGAGGGTGTCTGAGGGTGTTTTTGGCCCTTGAGAGATTTGGACATGCTCTTACATTTGGTTCTTTTTAGTTGCTTTTAAAATATATTATTGACAAAAGGCCTATTACACTGTATTCAGCACAAACTGGGCTACCATAATATGTAAACAACTTATATGTCTGTGTTTGTATTTTTGACAAAATAAAGTTTATGTGTTGTTTTTGAGGCCACAAAACCGATAGTAAACATGTTTTCCCAAGACTTTTTGAGAACAGATCTTCTAATGTAGGTTTTTTTATTTTTAATCATGTGAAAATCATCCTGCCTGCTCATTCACCGTAACAATACATTGATTTAAAGTTTAAAAGACACTTTTTACTTTGAAAGGCCATATGTGAAGAGGCGTCGACATGCTGTGACTGACAGCTTCGTAGACAATGGGACGCATAATGAGCTGTGGATCATTGAGCCAGGATCACAGTGAGAAGTACAGTACTACAACAAGGAATGTGTTTCCTTTGTGGTTTATTTAATATACACATTAGCAAGGACAGCATTAAAAAGGGAATTGTGTAACAATAAAACAATACAGCACAGTATGTATAAAAAATAAAGAGTGCAACAAAAACAATAACAATACACTACAGTAGGGTTCTGCAAATCCTAGCCTGTAGGGCTACAATACTATGCATTAAATAATAATAGTGTATCCATTTGAGAAATCCGCAAGAACAAACAACTTGAACACCCAATTAGTCGGCTTGGCTTTCATGTACTGTGTCCTCCCAGTGTTAGCTTTGCATGCTACCATCCTCTCATCCACGGCTAAATGTCTTCTAGGATGATAAATTGCTTTGCAGGTCTTACGGATTGTGTCCAGAAACAGTTTCACTCTGAACAGACGGTCATGTTCAGATGTGCCCCTCTTTCTGTCGTTTTCTTTGTCTGCATCTGACTCATGTGTACATTCCACGAAATTGTCCTGTATCTGTCCCTTGACATAATTGTTGCTGGAAAGGGATCTGTGAAAATTCTGCTCTGTCTCCAGTAGTCTATGATGGAGGGCAACTTTACCATTGCCATGTAAAATAAGAGCCCAATGTAGCGATACATCTCACTCACGGTTACATTTCTCCATTTGTATTTGCGTCCCTTGGCTATTGACTTGGCAGCTTGAGCATTTGTGTTGGGGCACAAAGTTGACACAACACTCTCCGGGAAAAACATTTTATATAGACTACATGGAGAATGAGGGTCAGAAGACCTCAGTTGAGGTCCAGGTTCACGTGCGGGCAGGAATCGCAGAGTCTGTGGAACTGTGGCGTTATCTGTCTGATCCTTCCATGACATGGTGGACTGTGAGTGCTGCCTTTGCCCTTTTTGGAGCAGGTGCTTGATCACATCTGTTTATGAAAACACACACACACACACACACACACACACACACACACACACACACACTAATTGTGTCATTGGTAAAGTTGTTTGCATGTCATACAATAAAATAATGATTCAAACTAAATATAATTTAAGAAAATATAAAATATGTACTTACTCAGGATGATTCTCGGTCGAACTCAAAATGGAGCGACACCTGTGTGGCCTGGTGTGAGTTTCCAGTGAAGGCAGGGGTGATGCAGCCACATTCCTAAAAATAATCAAACAATATATTTTTCAGTATTTTTGATGAATACACTTGAACAATATATATTTGTTAGCATGCATTGTACATACAGCATTTACACCTCAGCATTCCGGAACATCTCTGCTAGCTAACACTACATAACAGCCTTTCAGGATGATCAGTGACACCAACCAAAACTGAACTGAGGCTAAAATATAACTTTATATAACCTCACCAATATTTAGAGCATACAATTACACACAGTTAATGTTACAAATGAGCAGATTTTGGCGGATTTTTGTTGTAACATTAAAAGGCAATGCTGACAAAAGCTAGGCAGAGATGTCTACAAACAATATGAATTTTATATGATCAGAAGATCAGAATGTAAGACTAAATAACTTACTAATCGTAGCAACTTGCTGGAAAGTCCTCCCTCTTCAAAATGCAACACTCCTCGTCGAAATCGCAATCTTCTTCAGATGAAAAGGTAAATTCTCTGGCATTGTTTTATGCCACTGTCCGGAGGGCGTGTGTGTGTGTGTGTGTGTGTGACTCAATGTGTGAACTGTTTTACCTGTGAATAGCGGGGGCCCGGTCGCAGCTCATTATCAGATAATGACCTGAGGTGAAAAATCTGTGCCACATGATTTATATTCATTGGAAATATATGTTTTTTATTTCACTGACTTTTTCTAAAACTACACACTTTAAGCTGTCGAAAGATATATTTTTTATTTCCGTGTGTCAGCTATTGGCCGAGTTTCAGCGCTTTTTGTTGACATGTTTCTAAACGAAGATCATGCAGACAAAGGCGACAGATGGTGCATCCTGATTATTTTATTAATTAAAAAAAAATACAACGTTTTGTTTATATAATGAGCATACACAAATGAAAGTAGACCCTTTACAGATTTAAATGATATATTACTTTGATATGTTTGATTAAATATGACCGAGCAGTTTAAGCTCATTTTGCTGGCATCTGAAACGAAAGCACGTTAACCCTAACCCAATTCAGACTCCAGAGGTTTAAATAGTGCTGTTCTGTGACTATGAACTATACTACAAGAAATGAGAGCAACACCTTCCCAAGTGGGATGGATACCATCCTGACCTAACCGGACAACCTTGTAGCTGGAGATTTTAATCAGGACTGTGCATTCCAAATTTCATCAGAATGTGGACTTTGCAACCAGAGGAGAAAACACACTTTTTTACACAAACATCCAGGGTGCATACCGGGCGAAGCCCCGCCACCACCTCGGGTTCTCAGACCACATCTCTGTTATGCTGATCCCAGCATACAGACCATTCAGCAGGCGTTCAAGACCAGCTTAAAAACAAGTGAGAACCTGGCCAGCAGAATCCATGTCTGCTCTCCAGGCCTGTTTTGAATGCACTGACTAGGACATGTTCATGGAAGCTGCAACCAATGGCGATTTCATCAACTTGGAGGAGTACACATCAACAGTGACCAGCTACATCGGCAAGTGCATTGATAATGTGACCATCTCCAAGTCCATCACTACACACTCCAACCAGAAGCCGTGGATGACCGCCAAGGTGCATGTGCTGCTAAAACAAAGAGACTCTGCCTTCAGAGAAGGGGACAAGGCGGCCTTGAAAACAGCAAGAGCCAAACTGTCGCGTGCCATCAGAGAGGCGAAGGGTGCACACGCCAAAAGAATTCACGGCCACTTCCAGGACAGTGGAGACACCCGGCGCATGTGGCAGGGCATCCAGGCGTTCACGAACTACAAGACAACGTCACCTGCTTGTAACCATGACGCCTCCCTCCTAGATGCACTGAACGACTTCTGTGCCGGTTCGAGGTGCAGAACAACATGGTGGCGAGGAAGACCATCCCTCCTCCCAGTGACCAGGTGCTCTATCTAACCACAGCTGAAGTGAGGAAAACTCTATGCAGAGTTAACCCACGGAAGTCTGCTGGACCAGACAACATTCCTGGCAGAGTGCTCAGGGAATGTGCACAACAGCTAGCGGATGTCTTCACCGATATCTTCAACATCTCCCTGAACAGTGCCACTGTTCCTACAACGAGAGTGTATATAGATGTTATTGTGTGGAAATAGATGTTATTGTTAGTTATTTCCAACTCTGATATGTAATATGCTAAGACTTCTATAATAATTAAATTTCTTTTATATATAATTTACTCACAGTCAAGTTTAACTGTTGGATTTATTGTTATTTCAGGGTTAGTACTCTCCAAATATTCCACCATAAAGGAATTCTTTAACACCAGAGAACAGTTTCTCTTAAGCAGCTCATCCTCAAGAATGTCCACACGTCATTCGTATCCTGGACCCTTAGTCGAATTAACAATCTCAGTGCGCCACCGATACATTATACATTACCGAATACATTACTTGGGTTACATGGCAGGAGAGCTGTGGAACCCACATGAACTTCAAGTCAAGTCAAGTCCAGTCAAGAAGCTGTGTATTGTCATTTGAACCATATGATGCAGTACACAGTGAAATGAAACAACGTTCCTCCAGAACCCAGGTGCTGCATAAAACAACATAAAACAACAGTCACAGAACAGAAAAAAACACAGGGCCAAGAACTAAGTAGGAGATCCTTGCCACATAAAGTGCATGTGTGCAACTGGTGCAAACAGTGCAAAATACAACATAAGACAGTGCAAGACAACACAGGACAGTGCAGGACAATACACAAAACACAAAATAGCTCCACCAGTAAACCTGTCTTAACAAAATAAGGTGCAGAGTAGTAGAAAACTGTAAACAATATTGTGCAATTTAAACAAATAGCAGCAACCAAGATAAAGTGAACAGTGGCAAAAACATGTGGACAGAATATTGTGCAGAGGAACAATAGCAGCAATCCTGGAAGATGTGCAAAAAAAAAAAATGGCATGTAAACATTTTGTGGTAATGATTAGTGTGAGTGGTACTTAATCATGGGTGTGCGAAGTGTATGATGTGTGTTGGGTCTGGTTTGTACAGATCAGTCACACAGTTGTATGTGTGTGTGTGTGTGTGTGTGTGTGTGTGTGTGTGTGTGAGAGAGAGAGAGAGAGAGAGTTCAGTTCAGTTCTTTGTTTAGGAGCCTGATGGTTTGAGGAAAGAAACTATTATACAGTCTGTATGTGGCGGCCCAAATGCTTGGAACCGTTTCCTGATGGCAGGAGGGTAAAAAGTGTGTGTGGTCGTCCACAATACTGTGTGCTTTGCGGATGCAGCGTGTGGTGTAAATGTCCATGATAGAGGGGAGAGAGACTCCGATGACCTTCTCAGCTGTCCTCATTATCCTCTGTAGGGTTTTGCAGTCCAAAACGGTGCAGTTCCCAAACCAGGCAGCGATGCAGCTGCTTAAGATGCTCTCAATGGTCCCTCTGTAGAACATGGTCAGGATGGGGGGAGGGAGATGGGCTTTCCTCAGTCTTCTCAGAAAGTAAAGATGCTGCTGGGCTTTCTTGGTGATGGAGCTGGTGTTGAGTGACCAGGTGAAGTTATCCGCCAGATGAACACCAAGGAATTTGGTGCTCTTGACGATCTCCACTGAGGATCCATCAATAATCAGTGAAGATTGGTCGCTCTGTGCTCTCCTGAAGTCCACATCCATCTCTTCGTTTTGTCGACATTCAGAGTCAGGTTGTTTGTTCCACACCAGGCAGTTAACCGTTGCACCACCTCTCTGTATGCTGACTTGTCGTTCTTGCTGATTAGACCCACCAAGGTCGTGTCATCAGCAAAATTTTATGATATGATTCGAGCTGTGCATTGTTACACAGTCATGAGTCGGCAAAGTGAACAGCATTGGACTAAGCACACAGCCTTGAGGGGCTCCGGTGCTCAGTGTGGTGGTGCTGGAGATGCTGTTCCCGAGCCGTACTGACTGAGGTCTCTCAGTCAGGAAGTCCAGGATCCAGTTACAAAGGGAGGTGTTCAGGCCCAGTAGGCTCAACTTCTCAATCAGGTGTTGAGGAATGATTGTCCGTGGAACGGTTTTGATGATACGCAAACTGCATGGGGTCCAGGGAGAGTGGGAGCTGGGTCTTAATGTGCCTCATGACGAGCCTCTCGAAGCATTTCATCACGATGGGAGTGAGCGCGATGGGACATTAAGTCATTGAGGCAGGATATGGTAGACTTCTTCGGCACGGGAACGATGGTCGTTGTCTTGAAGCACGTGGGAACAACGTTACTGCTCAGGGAGATGTTGAAGATGTCAGTGAAGACATCCAGTAGCTGTTCTGCACATTCCCTGAGCACTCTGCTAGGAATGTTGTCAGGTCCAGCAGACTTCCGTGGGTTAACTCTGCATAGAGTTTTCCTCACTTCAGCTGTGGTTAGACAGAACACCTGGTCAGTGGGAGGAGGGATGGTTTTCCTCACCTTCACGTTGTTCTGTACCTCAAACCGGGCATAGAAGTCGTTCAGCGCATTTGGGAGGGAGGCGTCACGGTCAAAAGCAGGTGATGTCTTGTAGTTTGTGATCGCCTGGATGCCCTGCCACATGCGCCAGGTGTCTCCGCTGTCCTGGAAGTGGTCATGGATTTTCTTTGCGTGTGCACGCTTTGCCTCTCTGATGGCACAGGACAGTTTGGCCCATGCTGTTTGTTTCAGCAGCACATTTGTTTCAGCAGCACATTTGCAGTCATCCACGGCTTCTGGTTGGAGCGTGTAGTGATTGTCTTGGAGATGGTCACATCAACGCACTTGCTAATGTAGCTGGTCATTGATGATGTGTACTCCTCCAAGTTGATGGAATCGCCATTGGTTGCAGCCTCTCTAAACATGTCCGAGTCAGTGCACTCAAAACAGACCTGAAGAGCAGAAGTAGCTCATTCTGGCCAGAATTTCACCTGTTTCAGAACCGGTTTAGAGCATCTAATGAGCGGTCTGTATGCTGGAATTAGCATAAGAGAGCAGTGGTCTGAGTATCCGAGATGGGGGCGGGGCTCCGCACGATATGTGCTGGGGATGTTTGTGTAAACGAGATCCAGCATGTTTGCTCCTCTCGTTGCAAAGCCCACATGCTGATGGAGTTTAGGAAGCACAGTCCTGAGATTCACATGGTTGAAATCTCCGGCGATAATAAACAATCCATCGGGGTGAGCATTCTGCAGGTCGCTAATAGTGCCGTAGAGTTTACTCAGTGCCTCCTTAGCATTAGTACTGGGAGGAATGTACACTCTGACAATAAAAACAGTGGTGAATTCCCGTGGTAAATAAAACGGTCTGCATCCAACAGTCACAAACTTTACTAGCAATGAGCAGTAGCGTGAAACAAGCAGAGTTCTTACACCATTCTGTGACAGTAATTTAAGTTTGTTTCTCCATTATGATGGAAAAAAAAAAAAAACACAAAACGCCACCCAGAAGGTTATTTGTGTGATTCATGGTGGATTTGGCATAAATAAAATGTTTACTGATTAAAATTTTTGTCGGTGGCGTTTATTTATTTATTTATTTTATATCTAAGTAAAGAAATGATGTTGTGAATAAGTGTATGTTTTGTTGATTGTATGTTGATTGATTGTATTGAGTTACAATTTACTCAATTTTCGCCAGTTTTAACCAATGACAAGACTTGTACTGGCATTTGTGAGGAAAACGAGCCAGAGTTGTGCCCAAATCCGACCCCCCTTGCTGAAGTCTACCCCCCCCCCCCTGGGGGACAGTACCATCGTGTTTCCTGTAGATAGAGTTTAAAACAAGTTCGGTCAAATGTTTCCCTGATCCTCACACCACACGTTCAATTTGACGAAAATGTATTCTATTTCCTGTATATGGAAGTATAAAGGCAGTAATCATTTGCTTTTTAAACCCACCTGCCTTGATTCTACCCCATTTAGAGTCAATCAAATTAATATTCTCTGATAATCTAGTAGGTTTACTAATGTTATAAGCAAAAAATAACAACCTATAATTCAATGCAGTGCTATATACAAATGTAACACTAATAAAACTGTGCTTTTTTACATTATTATTTAATTCTTACTGAAAAAGCGTCATGTTTTAACCATCACATTGATGTTATATGGTTTAGAGACAGTGGCATTGAGTAAAAGACAGGAGATAGAGCTGGAGGTAGCAGAGCTGAAGATGTTGAGATGTTCATTGGGAGTGACGACGATGGACAGGATTAGAAATGAGTTTATTAGAGAGGCCGCATATGTAGAACACTTTGGAGAAAGGTGAGGGAGGTGTGATTGAGATGGTTTGGACATGTGCAGAGGAGGGACATGGGGTATATCAGTAGGAGAATGCTGAGGATGGAGCCACCAGGAAGGAGGAAAAGAGGAAGACCAAGGAGGAGGTTTATGGATGTGGTGAGGGAAGACATGCATGTAGTTGGTGTAAAAGAGGCAGATGTAGAGGACAGGGGGGGTGTGGAGACGGATGATCTGCTGTGGCGCCCCCTAATTGGAGAAGCCGAAAGAAGCAGAAGAAGATTAACTGAATGTTTAATTGTCTTTTGTTACCTCAGAAGTTTTCTTTTTTTGTGTTACCTCGGAAATCAGTCGATGCTAATCAGGAAGATTTTTTAGGTAATAAAAAAATGTACTGAGTTGAAGTTGAAAAAGATTTCTGAGGTGACAAATATAGTAGTATACACATGTAACAAGTTTTTTTTTTTTTACCTCAGAAATTAGTCTTGTGATTGTCAAAATTATTTTATGGTAACAAAAAAAAAAGTTATGATTTTTGAGGTGATAAAAAAAGTAATGAATTCAGACAAAATAAAGTACATTGCAGTGTATACATGTTACCTCAAGAAGTGTACTTTATTGTTCCCCGAGGGAACTCGAGCTGCGTCGTAATGCTTTGGGAACGCCCCTGCGTGACCGCGCTCTGAACCATGTGTGTAAACTGACCAATTGGCGTTTAGACGTGACGTCATCAGCAAGCGACGTTGCGTAAACCAGGAAGCTACAAATGGCTGCGAGATGGAAAAGACGCTAGCTTCTGCTCGTTCAGGTAAGCGCTGTTTCGCTGTGTTTTTCTGATCGAGTGATGGCAGGCAGACAGAATTACCGTAAATGTGTTCATCCGTGTCCCCGTTTTATTACCGGGAAGGATTCGCATGATCGGTGCGTTGTTTGCTTGGGAGTGGAGCATGCACAATCGGCTCTCGAGGGAGACGATTAATTGCATTGTAGCCACATGGCTATGCGCATGATTCGCTCCCAGAGAGCTCTTCTGCCCAGAGTTGTGGAGGCTGTGGACCCTGAGGGGGCACAGTTCGTAGCGGCTGGTCTCTTTACCAAGGTAGTAGAAACCCTTCTCCACTCCAGAGCTCCCTCCATGAGGAGGTCGTATGCCGCATGATAGCGACTGTTCACGTCATGGAGCACCATGACCTCGAACCAGTTAACTGCCTGATTGGTTCGGTTCTGGAGTTCTTACAGGAACAGTTTGCCACAGGGTTAACCCCTTCAACCCTGAATGTTTACGTGTTCGCCATCGCAGCATATATCACCCCGCCGCAGTCACTGGGTAGGCACCCACTGGTGACACGTTTCCGCCGCGGCACCCGGAGGCTGAGGCCCGGGACGCGACCCAGAGTGCCTGTCTATCAGAGCCCCCTTCGAGCCCTTGGCCGAGGTGGCCCTTAGGTTTCTGGCTATTAAGACCACCTTCCTCTTGGTGATTTCCTTCCTGAAAAGGATCGGGGATCTGCAGGCTCTGTCCGTGGCCCTGTCTGGAGTTTGCCCCTGGCATGGCCAGAGTGTTTCTCTATCCGAAACCTGGGTACATACCTAAGGTGCCTTTAGCTCCCACACGACCTGTCGTGTTACAGGCATTCTGCCCTCCTCCATTCACAGCCCTCGACCAGGAGCGACAGAACCGACTGCGAGCACTGGACACTTACCTTCACAGGATGAGTCCATGGAGGAAGTCGGAGCAGCTGCTTGTCTGCTACGGTCTTAACAGGAAAGGTTTCCCGGCCAATAAGCAGACATTGAGCAGGTGGGTAGTGGATGCAATTGTGTCAGCTTACGAGTCCTCTGGCCTCCCTGCACAGCTTGGGGTCCGAGCTCACTCCACCCAGAGTGTGGCGGCCTCTATGGCCTGGTCCACTGAAGTGCGACTTCAGGACATCTGTGACGCTGCGGGTTGGTCCACACCGCTGACCTTTTTTTTTTTTACTGTTTTATGACCTTGACCTCAGAGCTACCCCAGGCTCCTCTGTCCTACATGCAGGAGCCGAGGCCCTCACTCTCGAGGCAGGGTCTGGTTAGTGTGGCGTGAATGGACACTCGTTCCCAAAGCGTTACGATGCAGCTCGAGTTCCCGAAGGGGAAAGTCTCTAGGTTACGACCATAACCCTAGTTCCCTGAGGAAACGAGACGCTGCATCTCCGTGCCACACTCCCTGCATCCCTGCGGCACTTACCTTCTCTCGTGCAGAAGCTAGCGTCTTTTCCATCTCGCCGATGACGTCACGTCTAAACGCCTATTGGTCAGATTACACACGTGGTTCAGAGCGCGGTCACGCAGGGGCGTTTCCAAAGCGTTACGACGCAGCATCTCAGATATCAATTTCCTGAAACATTTTCATATGTTTTAATGTTACAAACACACAACAATCTAGTGAATGAAAACGAAACAGTAATTTTGTGCACTAATAATGATAAAATGATTGAATAAAAGTAGGACTAAGTAGGACATTAAGAAGACGGTTGGTGACGGTTGACTGACGTCTGTTCAAATCAGCTACATAAAGCGAGCAGGGCACCAATGGAGCATGTCATATCAGTGAATCGATTATTGTGTCTTAAAATATTCATTCACAAACTACATTTTTTTGTGTGTGAATGACTTTTAGAATCATTACAACACAGATTGCTTCAATAAAACTACATGTTGGTTGCCAAGCAACAATTTATTCCAATAGTAAATGATTCATGTAAGACTGTTGGTAGAACAAAATGAAATAAAAAAAAGTCTCTAGTTATTACCTTCTCAGGTTTTTTACAGAATTCTTTTAATAAAACATGTTATGCTTGCATGTGAAAAAATATTATCAAAAATAATGAGAGAAATAACAAGAGATGAACAATCAGCCGTGTGGTCTGTGGAAAGAAATGACCTGAAAGTTCACCTCATACATAGCAATAGATTGACATGGGAATAAAGTCGGAGATGTACAGCAGCTCAGCTTTCCCTGGGATTAAGTTTAATATGATCTTCTATTCATGGTGAGATCTCTAATAAACATACTGAGATCAAAGCAGAAACATAATTAAGAGGATGAGTTATGGTTCATCAGCATTTGGCAACTAAAAAACAAAGTGTGAAAATAATGTTATTAAAAAATAAAACAATAAAAAACAAAACAAAAAAAACAATCAAATACAGAGGTTTTAAGTGTAAACTGAAAATACATAACCTTGTTAAAGCTTTACTTTTTAGCAGGCTACATAAACATGGATATGCTTATTTTTTAAACAAAAAAAGTATATATATATATATTTGTTACCATGATTTAAGCATTTCTCCGTATATATACACTGTATATATAAAACACACAGACGATAGATAGATAGATAGATAGATAGATAGATAGATAGATAGATAGATAGATAGATAGATAGATAGATAGATATAGATAGATAGATATCATTTTTATTTGATTAATTATTTGAAATTCATTAATATTTGTATATACCCTGTATTGTAATATACCTTGTGCTTGTCAGTGTCTCTGCAGCTGTGAGGTAACAGTTAGGAATCAGTCCTGCAGTCTGACTTGATGTTCGTAGCAGATGCAGTGGACATTCTTTTGTACTGAACAGTGGTATAATAAATGTTTTCAGCCTGCAGAGAGATTCAGGTGATGAATCAGCACTAAACTTTTTACTTCTGTTTATTGTGGAAAGTTTATTTCTGTAGCATAACATTAGACTTATAATTGCTACTGCATCATAAATAAATGAGTTCAGCTTTAAACAGTTTTTTTTCCAAGCAGAAAACTTTGTATCAGATGTGTGCATATGGACTGGGATTTTACTTCAAGATGCAAAAGTCGACTTTTTCATGTTTTAAAAATACAAACCTGTAAAATATTTGTAGACATAAGAATTAAACAAGTTTTAAATCATGGCCTTGGTATAAATATAAAATGAGGCCAATCCAATCAAAAACAAACCCATTTTCCAGCCACATACAAGTCATTTTATTGAAACAATATAATATTTCTACAGTATATTCAACCCCCAACTCTGAAAGTCTGAAATTGCTAAACCCCAAGTATAGACAGATAATTCTGTAAACAAAACATAAAACTAAAAAGTAAAATCAGAATAAATAATGGAAGTATTTTTTTATCAAATATATGTAATTACAATAAAGCAAGATAACTGGAGTGTAGCAGCTCTTCAAAATAAACATATTTTAAAAAACCATAACAAAGGAGTAAAAATGTTGGATTTGCCATTAATGTAAGAGTTCCTACCTTGTCAGTGGAGATCGGTGGTGTGACTGCAGCATCTGCATGATGATATTTATTTTTCTTAAAGAGAATTTCATTAGTATAAATATAAAAATCATATATAAATATTCAGCCTGTAATTTCACCTCTAGTCTCATCTAGAACCCTGCTGCAGAACACACACATGCAGAGGTTTATTAGGACGGAGACAGAGCACACACACATTAGAATCACATTTGTAATCCAGCAAGTCCCATTTCTAGCAGGCGGCTGTGAATCTGAAGCCTCAAATGAAGATCCATTATTGCTGCCACCTAAAACACACACAGAAGCACACAGAGATCTCTTTAGAATAGTTTAATGTTTTCCTCTTAGCCATTTTTGGGTGTTTTTAGCGACGGAGACCAAGCTTTCTGACACTGGCCAGCATTTCTCTCTAGAATCCCTTGATAGTCTTTAGATTTTATTGTACTGTGCACAGATTCAAGACACCCTGTGCCAGATGCAGCAAAGCAGCCCCAGAACATAACAGAGCCTCCTCCATGTTTCACAGTAGGGATAGTGTTCTTTCCTTGATATGCTTAATTTATCTGTCTGTGAACATAGAGCGTCTCTAGGTTACCAACTTAACCCTAGTTTCCAGAGGGAACGAGAAGCTGCTTCGAAACGCTTTGGGAACGCTCCTGCGTTGTCCAAGCTCTGAACCACGTGTGAAATCTAGCCAATAGGCAAGATGTGACGTCATAGACAGGCGACGTCCCGTAAACCAGAACAGCTGCACCGACCGCCTCCATGGACTCGTCCTGTGGAGACAAGCGTCCAGTGCTTGAGGAGTTCGTCCTGGGACCACAAGAGGACCGTCGTTAGCGTTACGTGACAACAAGGAGTCCCTAAAACGGGGCCTCGGGACAGAACGTTGGGTCCTTCCATGCATCCAAGGCTCGAAGGGCACACCGCGAGAACTTGATGGTACGAAACAGACTCCCTCTGGGGGAGAACCCTTCTGCCCCAGAGCCACCACTACAGGGGCCTCATGTGGAGAAGGCCGAGTGGAATTACACTGGACACTGCCGCCATGAGACCCAGCAGCCTGACTACGGTGAGGATGACTTCAAACCGGGCGGGAGACAACCATGCCCGCAACCTGGCCGAGTACCACACCACACCGGGAAAAGTGGTTTTCCGCGCTGCAGAAAGTACACTCTACCTGGCATTTCAGTCGGAACCCCAGTATCTACATGCAGGCGAGAATGACATCTCAATGAAAAACTGCATGGTGCTCTAAACGCCAATGCTTTAAATGCTCATCAGGGATAAATGCACACCATTCACCTTGACTGTTGATTTCTGTAAAGCTGCTTTGAGACAATGTCTGTTGTGAAAAGCGCTATACAAATAAACTTAACTTGACTTGACTAAACGAGCCAATATCAACCAATCGTCGATATAATACAAAATGTGGATGCCCTGAAGCCGCAGCTGGGTCAGTGCCACGTTCACGCACTTTGTAAAGGTACGGGGTGAGAGTGCTAGGCCAAACATGAGGACTGATACTGGTAAGCTTCGCCCCAAAAGCAACCTCAGGAACCTCCCATGTGTGGTGAAGGACGGCTGCGTGGGAGCATGCGATTTCCAGATCTAACGTATGACAAATCAGTCCTCAGACTTGATCTGAGACACGACCTCTCTGAGTGAGTATCCTGAACCCGAGCCTCATAAGTGAGTGGTTCAAGGAGTGGAGAGCCAGAATAAGATGCAACCCGCCATCTTTCTTCGGAACAATGAAGTACAGGCTGTAGTAGCCTGAATCTCTGATTGAGAAGGATGGAACCACCTTGATGGCCCAATTCCTCAGGAGAGTACGCACCTCCTGTTCCAGGACCAGAGCCTGCACGGGTCCCACCAGACACGTCCCGTTGAACCGGGGAGGAGAAGACGCGAACTGAATCGCGCAGCCCTTCTCCACAGTACGCAGGACCCCCGAGAGACACCTGGCAGCCTTTCAGACTGACAGAAAGTTCCACAGGGGAACCAACACCTCGGGGCTGGCCCCTAACCCACTCAGAGAGGCTGGAGCGGTGCTCTGCAGCTGACTAAACCTCCTGAGAGGTGGCGGACCACCCCATCCGCAGCGAACTTGCAAGCGGAATACGGGGCGCAAAACCGCTGGAGGGAAGCCGCGCCCTGAACACATCCCATGGTAGACAGCCCCCCTGAACCTGAACGGCAGGAGCAGCCTACTGCGGCTGTTGAAGCCCCCTGAGAGGCGGTGGATGAGCCCCATTTGCAACTAACTTTTGGGTGGAATAAGGGAGTTAACCGCTGGAGGGAGGCAGCGTCCTGAACAGTCTCTTGGTGGTGCCGGGGACCATAGCATGAGTGCCACCAGTGGCCCCTAGGACCTCCCTGCGGAAATCAAGTGGCAACGCACTCTTACCGGGCTATTTTGCTGTGCCTCGACGTATCAGGGCGAGGCTGCCGCCGAGCAGCCCCATTGGAGCGGTGAGGAAGTACCACTGAAACGCCACCGCAGTCTCCTAAACCCACCAGCAATCGCCCTTACCTACAGCGTTACCAGGTCAGGCCAGGAGGGGTCACCGGGGTGCTCAGAAGGAAGCTCACACCATCCCCCATAGCTGGCCAGCCTGGTATGCCTGCAACACACTCATCGTGTGGAAGCAACCCGCGGCCTGACCTGCTGCTTAGCCCTACTTACCAGAGCCAAGCGGCTCTTTGTAGGCAACCGATAGCCTTCATAGACGCCACATTTGGGGAGAGATAGCCAGCTAGCATCTCTACCACAGGTGGCATCGTCCCGTAGCCATGCTACTTAGTCCCAATAACATTCGTGCAAAGCAAGAAACTTAGGAATAGCATGCACGCACAAGGGATTCCCAGGACCCAGACACCTCGGTGTGCAGATCAGGGAAGGCGCTGAGGCTGTGACACAGGGCGCAGGAAACGCACATCCAGCTCACTGGGTGCGCGCTGCTTTCGCTACATGACCAGCCAAGCTAGATCCAGCTCAAACCCGGCCCGTGCCATGACCTCAAGGAGCTCCTCGTACAGCACAGGCTGTACGGAGTCCGCAGGCTCACTAGCATCCATAATTTTATCCTCCTCGGAGAGAGAGGCATGTAACGCCATGCCGCCTGCACCAGAAGAAGAATCAGCCGCCAGGCATGCTTCCCCGAAATTTCCGAAATTTCTTCCACCAGGAATTAAGTGCTCTCCCCAGGGAACGGGAGCTCGGCTAGCAGCCGGGAGTGCATAGCCACATGGCTAAAATGCTAACAGCCCATACCTTTGAGAGCCGACTAAGCACGCTCCTAAGCTAAGCAAACAGCACTTCGGCTGCGTAGATGGAATTCTGCCTGCATTTAAGCTCATGACTGCACAGATAACACACGCAAAGCGCTTACCTGAACGAGCAGAAGCTAATGTCGCTACCACCGCACAGCCATATTGTAGCTTTCTGATTTACACAACGTAGCCTGTATATGACGTCACGTCTTGCCTATTGTCTAGATTTCACACGTGGTTCAGAGCGTGGGCAACGCAGGGGCGTTCCCAAAGCGTTTCGACGCAGCTTTGAGTTCCCGAAGGGGAACTGATGTGCCTTGGAAAAACGTTCCATTTTTGTCTCCTCTGTCCATAGGACATTCTCCCAGAAGCTTTGTGGCTTGTCAACATGTAGTTTGGCATATTCCAGTATGGCTTTTTCATGACTTGTTTTCAACAATGGTGTCCTCCTTGGTCGTCTCCCATGTAGTCCACTTTGGCTCAAACAACGACGGATGGTGCGATCTGACACTGATGTTCCTTGAGCATGGAGTTCACCTTGGATCTCTTTAGAAGTCTTTCTGGGCTCTTTTTTACCATTCGGATTATCCATCTCTTTGATTTGTCATCAATTTTCCTCCTGCAGCCATGTCCAGGGAGGTTGGCTACAGTCCCCTGGATCTTAAATTTTTGAATAATATGTGCAACTGTAGTCACAGGAACATCCAGCTGCTTAGAGATGGTCTTATAGCCTTTACCTTTATCATGCTTGTCTATAATTTTCTTTCCATGTTGAGTGTAGTACACATCATGTTACCAGACAACACAGTGTCTATCTGGAGCCCTATATATAGGCCCACTGACTGATTACAAGATTGTAGACACCTGTGATGCTAATTACTGGACACACCTTGAATTAACATGTCCCTTTGGTCACATTATTTTGAGTCTTTTCTAGGGGTACCATAATTTTTGTCCAGGCCTGTTTCATGAGTTTATTTTTTTAAATAATGCAGATAAAGAATGGTTGAAAAGCAATGTCTGACTTTCATAAGTTAACATTCATAGAATTTTTATTTATTATTACTTTTGTCAGATAAAGTTTTTTTCTGTGACCATTGTGAGTTTTTCTTTTATTGACCGAAAGGTACCAACAATTTTGTCCACGTGTGTAACATGATCTGAATTTTAGTGATCAGTGATCCTTGAATAATAAGCCGTATTTTGCTGCTCTAATAAATCGGATAATAGTTTTGGTTAAGTGTATCCAGGAAACTGCACAAGAAATAAAAATATATGTTTTGATAAAGCATTTAACACGAAACACATCCAAAATGTGGTTTAGAATTTACACATGGCTCCCTGGTTAATGTGACTGAAATGTGTTCAAAAAGCACATCATTTACATAATTTTACTGTTCACATAAATGTGTAAAAATGGCAAACTTTTAAAACATTGTACTTTCTAATTAATTCTATTGGACCTATATTCTAAACTTAATTAGACCGGTATGTGTAGATACAATTCACAAAGATAAATGGGACCACATCTGTTGCATTGTCAGGGGTCTATAGCGAGGCATAAATCCTAATGTTCTTTTTCAAAAGCATATTTATAAAACCTTGAAATGTATAACTATAGATCCAAACTGCATAATTATGCAATATGTAATTTTGGAAATGAGCACAACCTCAATCTCTTAGCATTTAAATTTAACATATATTTAAAACCACAAAATTATAAATTCAGCATTAATAAATATATATATTCTATAACCTTTATTCACAATTTAAGATTCAAGATAGTTATGAATGTGTTTATACTTTTATTTTAGTGCTGGTAATTTCATGTCCCAAAATGTCAGTAAAATTCATAATATTTTTAATAGCATTAAATAAATATGTATGAATATAAATTTGTACAAAATCCAAGACAACATCAGTAAAGTGTGTAAATGAAGTTTAGTTACTGACCTGGAAAGTTCAGTCTGATGAGTTTCCCAAACTGAATGTGTGTCTCATCATTTCGTCCTCCACAGTAATAAAACCCCAGATCCGTCTCTCGAACTCCAATAATCACTAAACTGACTGAACTGCTGCTTTCTGTTAAATAAAAGTGACTCTCATCTACATTATAATCCACATAAAAGTGTTTGTTCAGCTTCCTTTGTCTGGCTGATATAATCTGCCTCAACCCTGCTGAGATCATCTGATACCAGGATTTCTCTGAGTAATTAGTGATGTTACAGAGCAGAGTGATGTTTGCTCCTGGAGAAACAGATATGAGATCAGCTGAAATGTTCTGAAGGAGACTCGGCCTAATGAGACCTGAAAGAACAACAGCACATGAAGAGAGAAGATTCATCTCCACTCTGTAAACTCTAGAAACACACAGCTCACAGCTCAACTCCCTTTAAAACATGTTTGTTGTAGAACTGAGTGCACTAATCTCTATACAGACGTCCTGAACACAGCTAATGTGGAAAGTACTTATGATTTAGTCCAAAATCTTCTATTTATTTGTAGTGAACTCACCAAACAGCAGCTGCAGAGTAAACAGAAGCAGATACGCTGCCATTTCTAACACACTTCCTCCTCTGAGCATGTGAACAGAGATGTTCTAGTGTTCTGCTTTAACTGCTTCACCTCCTACATCCTGTCCTTCTCTTCTCTTCTGTCATGCTATCCCACATTTTGTGATTTTTATTTCAGCACATACTCAATAAATAAGTACACTTAAAGACAGAATCATTAAGTAAACAGTCTAGAGTTAAAAGAGAAGCCAGAAATTACTCTGTGTAGGTCACAATAGATTTAGTTGTTTCACATGTGTATGTTGTTTATGATCTAATTTGTTTTTACACCCAACGTGAAAGTCTCCACAGCCCAGTTACAAGTCTGGACATAACTGACACTGCATTGTTACTCCCTGTTATATTAAAAATTAATGTTATTTATTTCTTCGTATTCTGACATCCATGTGAGCTTTTATATTATAATTCTTTAATGGAACAAAAAATGGACTAGGGTCAAAAAGCAAAGCAATGGGGCTGAGCTAATGCGAAATAAACAAACTTAAAGATAAGATAAACAAAAGCCATACATAGGGTACAGTTGCTAAATGCTCCAAAACACTATGAAATAAATAAAATAAAATGTGTAAGCAAATGTGGGGAAATATAAAACAGGTGCGTAAACATTGAAAAGGAAATGGAGCAGACAACAAAGAAAGAATATGTTAGTGATTGTATGTTCTGGGTTAGAATTCTCCAAAGTAGCCATGACATAGCCTCACCAATAATCTCCTAACCCCCATAGAGAACGGTTCTTGAAAGACGCAAACCTAGGACCTGGATTTGGACCTTGACCTATAATATATATAGTTTTTATAGTAATGTAAGTGGGTATAAGTAAAATATAATTTTACTCATAAAAAATATTATTTTTACAATTTATTTTTAAATAATGCAGTACAAAATAATATAATAATGTATTTGTCTAATATCTGTAGTTTACACATATGGTGTGTTTTATTACATTTTCAGTATTGGGGCAGCATGGTGATAGTGTTTTATTCTGCATATGAATGCATGATGTGCTGCAATGGACAAGCGCCACATCCTACATCACAAACCCAGTGTTGCTGAGACTCCAAATCTACTGAATAAATGAAATACATTCACGCGTAACTATACCTTGTTTGAATCACTTGCCTGTCAAATATAGAAGCTGCAATGTACAAAATTAAATGAATAATAAAATATAAGCACAACAGTAAATATAAAATAAATGCACATCAAATAACAAGCAAACCTTTTTAGAACAGAAAAAAGCTGAACCTATAATAAAGTGATGCAGCTTATTGTAACATACAGTAAATATCATGCGCTCAAATTTAAATATCAGAATAGATAATAATACATTAATTATTTCATCATTGCAAAATAAAGACAGCTGTTGTTAAAAAAGTGTAACATGAGAAAATGAAATATTTAAACATCACCATGTGAAAAACTTTCTTCTGTTTTCTATTTATTTTCAATCAAAATATTTTTTATTATAATTTTTTTATTACTTTAATAAACTGAAATCTGAAACTTTCTTTTTTTTATAAATTTCATAAAATTTGTTGTACTGTATTATTTCAAATTTGGGATGTATATTAATAATTTTATGTGATTGCAGATTATTCTGTGTGAAAGCACTGATGGATGATTATAAACAACTTTGCAGGGTCAAAAACAGAAACCACAATGGAAAACTCATATTCCTATTTCTATCTGCTGCTAAAACCACACACACACACACACACACACACACTCACACACACACACACACACACACACACACGCATGCACTCACACTCACAAACACACACACACGCACACACACGCATGCATGCACTCACACTCACAAACACACACACACACACACACACACACACACACACGCCCACTCACACACACACACACACACGCATGCATGCACTCACACTCACAAACACACACACACACACACACACACACACACACACACACACACACACATACAGCAGAGGAAATTAAATAAAAAGGAATGTGCAGGTCAGTGTGAAACTAAAATGCAGTGTTGAACACATTTAAAACTAATCAAACTGATCACAGCTTTTACATTTAAAGTCATTAATTAAAGTAATGAATAAATGATGGTTTCATCATTATAGGATTGCAGGATTGCTTGAGCAAGATTTTCAAAACACTACACACAATTAGCACAACCACACACCCAATTAGCAAAACACTACAGATCCCTTGCATAATTAAACACTCTTGTAAAAACTATACACTTCTGTGTAAAAACCACACTTTGTTACCATATGAAACACACACGTTTCACATTACTATACTGTTTGCACAAGTTACACTCTGCTGTGATAAACCTAAAACACTTTTAGCACTTCTACTTCCCTATGATTAGAGTAGGCTACCATCAATAAAGTACAAATATAAAGTAAATTCACCAAACACTACACAAGACCAATGTTGCAGACTGAAAAAACTCATTTATTTGTCAACACGCCCAAAATGTTGACATTGAGATTCATAATACTGTAACAAAACGTTACTTCACGTATTGTACTGTAAGTTCACTGTAAAAAAAAAACAAACAAAAAAAAACTAGACATTGTCTCTTCACCTAGCTGGATCTGGCCAGAGAATTTCATCAACATCGCAGGCAATGTTGTCATTAGCAAGGCACCTTGGAAATAAACGTCTTGAATGACGAATCCATCCTTGGATTGCTGCTACCTCCATCTGGTCACAGGCCTCCTCCTCCATGGCTTGGATGAGGGGTACCTCAGCCTGGAGACGGAGATCATATACCTTCCACCACCATGCCGAGAAATACTCTTCTATAGGGTTTAGGAATGGAGAGTATGGTGGAAGATAAAGGACGGTGAAATGTGGATGTTGCTGAAACCAGTTCTGAACCAGAGCAGAGCAGTGGAAAGACACATTGTCCCAGACAACAATGTATTGCATATGATTGATTTGATTTGCTGCTGTTATGTTGTGCAATTGGACCAAGAATGTAAGTATGAGTGCTGTGTTGTAAGGGCCCATATGGGCATGGGGGTGGAGGACCCCATTCTGTGTAATGGCTGCACAGAGTGTTATATTACCCCCACGTTGCCCTGGGACATTGACTATAGCCCTGTGGTCAATGATGTTTCTTCCCCTCTTTCGTGTTCTCATCAGGTTGAACCCAGCCTCATCTATGTAAATGAACTCATGCTGGATCTCCTCTCCATCCATTCGTAAAACTCTCTGAAGAACAGTGTCAAGTCAAGTCAAGTTTATTTGTATAGCGCTTTTCACAACAGACATTGTCTCAAAGCAGCTTTACAGAAATCAACAGTGAAGGTGAATGGTGTGTGTTTATCCCTGATGAGCAGCAGTGGTGACGTGGCAAGGAAAAACTCCCTTAGATGTTATGAGGGAGAAACCTTGAGCGAAACCAAACTCAAAAGGGGAACCCATCCTCATTTGGGTGACATCGAGAGTTTGATCATAAATCTTTCAATAGTACAGAACACTGGAGAGAGAGAACTAACATTAGCACTGGAGTATAAGATTATAAGTAATGTTCTTTCTGCAGTCTTCTACAGTCTATATGGTTAGTAGCTTCTAGTTTTATGAGCTCAGCATTTGTGATCACCACAGATCCAGCATCAGCTTCTCCATGCCAGAGCCTTTAAACACTCCAGGAGGTCTAATGTCAAAACTCCACACATGTAGCGGGATCCAATTGGCACTGGTACGTCTCTAGATGGTTCGGGATGTTTGCGAGTTCGGCATCTACTTCTTCAAAGGTCCGTAATCATCACGAGGTGGGACGTGACTGGAGCTGGAGCAACCTCAGGATGCCTCGGGATGGGGAGAGAAAGAGAAGCAGTGGAGAGAAATTAGCGTAGCTGCTATTCATGATATTACAGTTTTTTCTGAAGGCTTAAGCGCTAATCGTGATTCTTGTAGCACAATTTCTAAAATTATTAATACGTATAGCAAAACCACTCACTGAGTTTGCAAAACTAAAAGCACAAACACTGCTTTGCACTCAGTTTGCAATTTTGTAACACACACTTTGCAAAACTGTAGGCACAATTCACTGCACAACACTCTTTTTGCAGAACTTTAAACACAACTCACTGCTTACACTCAATTACCAAATTTCCAACACACTCCTAGCAAAATTATAGACATGTATGGCTATCATTAACACTATTTTGCCGACTGTTTCACATTTGAAAACTGTTTTAGATAATTAGTTCACTTTGCAATCAGCCTAAGCACTGTAAATAAGCCACAGGTAAGCTGTCTGTGTGGAGTACAATGGAAGAAGCAGTAAGAGTGAGAAGAGTGAGAATCAGAGGAGGCCGAGGAGGCCGAGGGAGAGGATGTGGAGGTGAAGAAGTTGGAGGAAGAGGACGTGGAGGTGAAGAAGCGAGAGGGTTAGAGGAAGTTAGAGGAAGAGGACAAGGAGGAGCAAGAAGAGGACGAGGAGGGGAAAGAGGAAGGGTAAGAAGAGTAAGAAATAGAATAACTGATGACATCAGAGCTACAATAGTGGACCATGTCATCAACCATGGGATGACCCTGAGGGAAGCTGGCCAACGGGTTCAGCCTAATTTGAGCCGCTACACTGTGGCAAGCATCATTAGGACATTTCGAAATGAGAATCGGTAAGTACTTTGTAGCACTGCCATACTCTAATGAGAAACACAACAGTACCATACATGCAAAAATACTGAAATTGTTACTTTACAGAATTGCTAGACGTCCAGATGTTGGGGGCAGAGGAAGAATGTTCACTCCAGAGCAAGAGACCCATATAGTGAACATGGTGATTGCCAATAATGCAATAAGACTGCGCGAAATACAGCAGCGCATAATTGATAATGACACCATCTTTCAAAATATACACAGTGTAAGCATTTCTGCACTAAGTCGTGTACTTGCGCCACAGAATAAGAATGAAGCAAATTTACAGAGTTCCTTTCGAGAGAAACACAGAACGTGTAAAGCAACTGCGATATGACTATGTGCAGGTAAGCTATAGTGTCATTGGTTCTGAATTTGGAAGTGCATACTGTAGTGCTGTGCATGGGCCTGATGTGTTGCATTTGTTTTGTCTTGTCCAGAGAGTGATGGAACTAGAAGCAGATGCAATGGGACATGAGCTACTTTTTGTAGATGAGGCCGGTTTTAACCTCAGTAAAACCAGGAGACGTGGCAGGAACATTACTGGACACCGTGCCATCATCAATGTCCCAGGACAACGTGGTGGTAACATAACCATGTGTGCAGCTATAAGCCAAAATGGTGTTGTTCACCATCATGCAACCATAGGCCCATACAACACTGCACACATTATTGCATTCCTGGACACCTTACATGACATGCTAACTGTTCAGAGACCAGAGCATACCCGATATGTCATCATATGGGACAATGTTAGTTTCCATAGGGCTGCTTTGGTCCGCAACTGGTTTACAGACCACCCATCCTTCATGGCACTCAACCTCCCTCCATACTCTCCATTCTTAAATCCCATCGAGGAGTTCTTCTCTGCCTGGCGCTGGAAAGTGTACGACCGTCATCCTCATCAACAGGTAGCCCTTTTACAGGCAATGGAGGAGGCATGTGGAGATATTGACCAGGCATCATGTCAGGCCTGGATACGGCATTCAAGGAGATATTTTCCCCGGTGCCTTGGACTGGAGGATATTGCATGCGATGTGGACGAAATTTTGTGGCCGGACCCAGAAAGACGACATGATGTAGGCTGATTGTCTTTTTTTTCTTTTTTGTGAAATTACTATTTTGTGTTCTGACTTTGTCTTGGTTTTGATGAGTGTGAATAAACACCAATACTTGAAGTTTGGATCCTTGTATGTTTATATGACACTTTGACAAAAGTATGACCTCAAATTGACATCTGTACACAGAGAAAGCAAAAGCCAGATGTGTTTTGTATTCATACCATCAGTGTGTAGTTGGCACATTGTGTGCTTAGTAGATGATGGCTTGTGTTTACTGTTTGATATGAAAACACTATTTTTACGAAGGTGTGAAGAGTTAATCTAGCTGTGTTCGCTTTTGCAAGAGAACTACAATGTTTTGATAATTGGGTGAAAGGTTTTCTTATTTGTGTGTAGAGTTTTGCAAAAACAGCCAATAGTTACAAAAAATGTGCTTAAGCAATCAGAAAAAACTGTAACAGCACAAGCTGATAATGTGATGTGATCAGATGTTCTGGAGCACAAGGTTATGATGTGATGTGTGTTATGTGTAATGCAAAATTGTGTAGTTCAGTGTAGATCTAGTTTACATATTACAGTACAGAAAAAGATTATGAGACAGTATGCAAGAACACACTGCTAAAGTGAATACATCCCTCTGCATAATCATGCCGCAGTCGTTTCACCCTTTCGAAATTGCGATCGAAAGGCACTCGATAAATTTGCTTCATTTAAATATGTTTTTTTTAGGATGCGTGCTATTGTTGATGTTGAAACCTGATGGATATCGTTGATAATGTTAGCTTGGAGCTGATTGAGTGTTATAACATTGTTGGCCAAAACCATGTTTACTATCTCCCTCTCTTGCTGTTCTTTGAACATAGGAGGTCTTCCCCCTTGTCGTTCCTGACCCTCAATCCTATGTAGAAAAAAAAACAGTATACAATAGTACAGTAATTTCAGATATTTTTACAATTTATCACACTTGCCACTGTGTATCGGCTTAGATTTGACTGTACTCGCTCTCTCTCCCCTAGTCTCTCTCTCTCTCTCGCTTGCTCGCTCTCTCTGCCCCATTCTCTCTCTCTCTCTCTCTCTCTCTCTCTCTCTCTCTCTCTTTCTCTAACACCCCTAATCTCTCTCTCTCTCTCTCTCTCTCTCTCTCTCTCTCTCTCTCTCTCTCACACACCTAATCTCTCTCTCTCCCCTAGTCTCTCTCTCTCTTCCCCTACTTTCTGTCTCTCTCTCTCTCTCTCTCTCTCTCTCACACAAACACTAATCTCCTCTCCCTACTTTCACTCTCTCTCTCTCTCTCTCTCTCTCTCTCTCTCTCTCTCTCTCTCTCTCACCCCATAATCTCTCTCTCTCTCTCTCTCTCTCTCTCTCTCTCACACCCCTAATCTCTCTCTCTCTCTCTCTCTCCCTACTTTCTCTCTCTCTCTCTCTCTCTCTCTCTCTCTCTCTCTCTCACACACCTAATCTCTCTCTCTCTCTCTCTCTCTCTCTCTCTCTCTTTCTCTAACACCCCTAATCTCTCTCTCGCTTGCTCGCTCTCTGCCCCTATTCTCTCTCTCTCTCTCACACACCTAATCTCTCTCACTCTCTTACTCTCCCTACTTTCTCTCTCTCTCTCTCTCTCTCTCTCTCTCTCTCTCTCACACCCCTAATCTCTCTCTCTCTCTCTCTCTCTCTCTCTCTCTCTCTCTCTCACCCCTAATCTCTCTCTCGCTTGCTCGCTCTCTGCCCCTATTCTCTCTCTCTCTCTCTCACACACCCCTAATCTCTCTCTCTCTCTCTCTCCCCTACTTTCTCTCTCTCTCTCTCTCTCTCTCTCTCTCTCTCTCCCCTACTCTCTCTCTCTCTACTCTCTCTCTCTCTCTTCCCCTACTTTCTGTCTCTCTCTCTCTCTCTCTCTCACTCTCTCCCCTAGTCTCCCCACTTTCTGTCTCTCTCTCTCTCTCACAAACACTAATCTCTCTCTCTCTCTCTCTCTCACACCCCTAATCTCTCCCTCCCCTAGTCTCTCTCTTTCTCTTCCCCTACTTTCTGTCTCTCTCTCTCTCTCTCTCGCTCTCTCACAAACACTAATCTCTCTCTCCCTACTTTCTCTCTCTCTCTCTCTCTCTCTCCCCTACTCTCTCTCTCTCTCTCTCTCTCTCTCTCCCCGCTACACTCTCTCTCTCTCTCTCTCTCTCTCTTTAACCTCAGAAATCAGTCTCGTGCTGATCAAACTGATTTTTGAGGAAACGAAAAAAGTAATGATTTCTGACAAAATAAAGTACACTGCAGTGTATACTTGCCTGTTACATCAGAAGTGTACTTTATTGTTACCTCAGAAATCATTTCCTGAAACATTTTCATATGTTTTAATGTTACAAATACACAACAATTTAGTGAATAAAAAAAACAGTAATTTAGTGCACTAATAATGATAAAATGATTGAATAAAAGTAGGATATTAAGAGAACGGTTGGTGACAGTTGACTGATGTGATTCAAATCGGCTACATATATTGAGAAGAGCACATATAAGTGAATCGATTATTGCGTCTTAAAATATGCTCTCTCTGAGGTTCGACGTCACTTTTGCGGCCAGGCGGCAGTGCGACGTCCCCTTCGCGGTCAGGTGACGATCTAACGGCATCCTCGGCAGGACACTGAAGCCGAGTGGAGCGCTCTGAGGAGCCCAGGAGCGGAGCGGAGCTCTCCTGGAAACTCTGGGGTGGTGCGGCATGTCCACGGGAACCCGGGAACAAGACGGCACGCTTGTGGAAACTCTGGAGCAGAGTAGGGCGCTCGTACAAACTCTGAGGCGGAGCGATGCGCTAGTGGAAAGCCTGGGGCGGAGCGCTCGTGGAGACCCTGGGATGGAACGGAGCGTTTGTGGAGACCCTGGGGTGGAGCTCTCCCGGAAACTCTGGAGCGGAACAGACCTCTCCCAGAAACTCTAGAGCGGAATGGAGCTCTCCCGGAAACTCTGGAGCAGAACGGAGAAGCCCAATGAAATGGGTACCCAAATGCGTTCCACAGCTTACTGGCGAGAGAGAGAGTGTTTTCAGACAGGAGAGAGATGTGAAGCGAAACATTGGCGATTTCAGTGGTGTAAAAGGAGAAGTAGAAATCCACATAATCACCAACGCTCCATAAGAATCCGCCTGCCTGCACGTTCCCGAGCCGGCGAGGATGTGTTTTACAGAAATGTTATTAAAACAATATAATATTTCTACAGTATATTCAACCCCCAACTCCCCCACCCCCAAAGTCTAAAATTGCCAAACCCCAAGTATAGACAGATAATTCTCTAAATAAAAAAACATAAAACTAAAAAGTAAAAATTAAAATAAATAATAGAATTATTTTCTTCTCAAATGCATGTAATTACAATAAGGCAGGATAACTGGAATGTAGCAGCTCTTCATACTAAATATTTAAAAAAACAACAACAAAGGAGTAAACACTTTGAATTTGCCATTAATGTAAGAGTTCCTACCTTGTTAGTGGAGATCGGTGATGTGACTGCAGCATCTGCATGATGATAATTATTTTCCTTAAAGAGAATTTCATTAGTATAAATATAAGATCATAAATAAATATTCAGCCTGAAATTTCACCTCTAGTCTCACCTAGAACCCTGCTGCAGAACACACACATGCAGATTATAAGGACGGAGATGGAGCACACACAAATTAGAATCAGATTTGTAATCCAGCAAGTCCCATTTCTAGCAGGCGGCTGTGAATCTGAAGCCTCAGATGAAGATTCATTATTGCTGCCACCTAAAACACACACAGAAGCACACAAAGATCTCAGTATAGTGCTGAGGGAAACTTCAGGAAAGAACATTTGTAAGGCTCAGTGTTTCACATGATCTGAATTTTAGCGATCAGTGATCCTTGAATAATAAACTGTATTTGTTCTGAAGGAGACTTGTCCTAATGAGACCTGAAAGAACAACAGCATATGAAGAGAGAAGATTCATCTTCACTCCAAAATGTGGTTTAGAATTTACACATGGCTCCCTGGTTAATGTGACTGAAATGTGTTTAAAAAGCACATTATATTCAAATCATTTACATAATTTCATTCTTCACATAAATGTGTAAAAATTACAAACTTTTAAAACTTTGTACTTTCTAATTAATTATTATTGGACCTATATTCTAAACTTACTTAGACTGGTATGTGTCGATACAGTTTACAAAGATAAATGGGACCATATCTGTTCAATTTTCAGGGGTCTATAGCGAGGCATAAATCCTAACGTGGATAGCAGACAAGTTTAAAAACTGTCAATCTAGATGAGCAGCAGAATGAATTTACCTCCATTTTCTCAAGATTCTTCTTCAAAGGCACATTTTTAAAACCTTGAAATGTACAACTGCAGACCCAAACTGCATAATAATGCAATATGTATTTTTGGAATAATTGTGAATAAGGGAAATGAGCATAACCTCAAACTCTTAGCATTTAAATAATACATATATTTAAAACCACAAAATTATGAATTCATTAAAAAAAAATATTATATAACCTTTATTCAAGATTTAAGAATTTTATAAATGTGTATACGTTTATTTTAGTGCTGGTAATTTCATGTCCAAAAATGTCATTAATAGCATTAAATAAATATGTATGAATATAAATTTGTACATAATCTAAGACAATATCAAAAAAGTCTGTAAATAAAGTTTAGTTACTGACCTGTAAAGTTCAGTCTGATGAGTTTCCCAAACTGAATGTGTGTCTCATCATTTCGTCCTCCACAGTAATAAAACCCCAGATCCGTCTCTCGAACTCCAATAATCACTAAACTGCTGCTTTCTGTTACATCAAAGTGACTCTTATCTACATTATACTCACTATGAAAGTGTTTGTTCAGGCTGCTTTGTCTGGCTGATATAATCTGCCTCAACCCTGCTGAGATCATCTGATACCAGGATTTCTGTGAGTAATTAGTGATGTTACAGAGCAGAGTGATGTTTGCTCCTGGAGAAACAGATATGAGATCAGCTGAAATGTTCTGAAGGAGACTCGGCCTAATGAGACCTGAAAGAACAACAGCACATGAAGAGAGAAGATTCATCTCCACTCTGTAAACAGAACGCACTCCGATTTATATATATATATATATATATATATATATATATATATATATATATATATATATCATGTTTTATATATATATTTCCTGTGTGTATTTGTATATATATATATATACACATACACATAAAAATACAGACAGGAAACATGAAAGTAAAAATGATTTAGTCCTGTACTATTTATTTGTAGTGAACTCACCAAACAGCAGCTGCAGAGTAAACAGAAGAAAATACTTTGCCATTTCTAACACACTCCCTCCTCTGAACCTGTGAACAGAGACTTTCAAGCCTTCCACTTTTACTGGTTCAGCCCCTACATCCTGTCCTTCTCTTCTGCTATAGAATTTAATACACTTCTTACATGTTATTTTACATTTTGACATTCTTACATTCGTCTGTCAGCACATAATAAATAAATAAGTACACTTAAGCACAGAACCATCAAGTAACCAGGCCAGAGTTAAAAAATAAATAAAAAGCAGCCAGAAATTACTCTGTGTAGGTCACATGTGATACTGTACGCTAAAAAAAGTTGTTTCACATGTGTATGTTGTTTATGATGTAATTTGTTAACATGATTTGGGCTTTGTACAGTCTCCACAGCCCAGTTACAAGTCTGGACATAACTGACACTTCAATGTTACTCACTGTAATATTACAAATTAATGTTATTTATTTCTTCCTATTCTGACAAAATCCTACAGTGGGGCAAATAAGTATTTGATATACTCTTGATTTTTTAAGTTTTCCCACTTACAAAGAACGGAGAAATCTGTAATTTTCATTGTAGGTACACCTCAACTGTAAGAGACAGAATCTAAAAAAAAAATATCCAGAAAATCACATTGTATGACTGTTAAATAATTAATTTCCATTTTAAATCATGAAATAAGTATTTGATCAGCTACCAATCAGCAGGAATTCTGTCTAACACAGACCTGTTAGTTTGTCTGCAAGAGGTCTCCTATTCTCCACTCATTACCTGTATTAATTGCACCTGATTAAACGTGTTACCTGTATAAAAGACACCTGTCCACACACTCAATCAATCAGTCTCCAGCTCTCCTCTTCACTATGGACAAGACCAAAGAACTGTCTAAGGACACTATGGACAAAATTGTAGACCTGCACAAGGCTGGAATGGGCTACAGGACAGGAGGCAAACAGTTTCGTCTGAAGTTTGCCAAAGACCATCTGGATGATCCAGAAGAAGCATGGGATAAGGTCATGTGGTCAGATGAGACCAATATAGAACTTTTTATTATAAACTCCACTCATGTTTGGAGGAAGAAGAAGGATGAGTACAATCCCAAAAACACCATCTAATCTGTAAATCATGAGAGTGGAAACCAAATTAAATCAAATCAAATCAAATCAAATTTTATTTGTTACATACACATACATACAGAGTACGACATGCAGTGAAATGCTTTATATGACTGTCTGGCATGAGAGAATAGAATGGGGAAAAAATAAAACAAAAAAAGGCAGATAAATAAAGAGTATAAACTATGTAAAATATAAAAGATATAAAGATATAAAGATATATATGAGGAAAAAGTGTATATAAAATGTATGCTTGTGAATACAAGGTATGCTTATGTACAGTAAACAGTAATCACATAAGGTGGGTGATGTTCTTAAAGCGCCCTACGCTGATTTTCTTCAAGAGTTTGCTTGTTTTTTTAGACCTCTTGATCAATTTTGATAAAGTGCTGCTTGTAGGAGACTTTAATATTCATGTAGATGATGTAAACGATGCTCTATGATCATCATTTGTCGACTTATTAAACTCTTTTGGGGTTAAACAAAACGTCACCGGACCAACTCATTGCTTTAACCACACACTAGACTTAATAATATCCCACAGAGCAGAGTGATGACATCACAGACCATTATCTCATACTGTACACACTACCGGTAGAGCAGATTGGCCGTGTTTCACCACGTTATTGAGAACTATTGTTCCAACCACTAAGGACAGATTCATAAATAACCTGCCTGATTTATCTCAATTTCTCACGAAACCCATAACTGATAATAATCTTGATGAAATGGCTAACAACATAGACCTTATCCTCACTAGCACATTAGACACCGTTGCCCCCATCCGGTTAAAAAAGGTTAGAGAACAAGCACCTGCACCTTGGTATAATAGACATACTCATGCCCTCAAGAGAACAGCACGTAATCTGGAGAGAAAATGGAGGAAAACTAAATTGAGGTATTTAGAATCGATAAAGACAGTATGCTCAGCTACAGACAGGCGCTAAAAGCTGCTAGAGCTGAACACCTGAGCAAACTCAAAGAAAACAACAAAAACAATCCCAGGTTGTTGATTTCTGTAAAGCTGCTTTGAGACAATGTCTGTTGTGAAAAGCGCAATAGAAATAAACTTGACTTGACTTGACTTGACTTAAAGTGACCGTGTGCGGTGTGGTGTGGTATAAAGTGCACTGTGCCATGCAAGTCCACAGTTTAAGTGAAAGTCCAGAGGTTAAAGTGTTGTAGTGCGAAAAGAAAAATATTTGCAGAAAATTGTGGCGAAGGAGAGAGAGGACCAGCTTTTAGATACTAGGGGTTTCCTGGTTCAAACTCTGAATTGCCTGCGGGAACAAGCTCCTCCTCATTCTCTCTGTGTTCGCTTTCAGGGAGCGGAAGCTTTTCCCCAAACGCAACAAAGGAAAGAGTCCATTGTTGCGATGGCTGAGGTCCTGCTTCGTGCTGGAGTCACTCTCTTGAATGGACTCCTCACGTCATGCTCCGAGATGGTGAACGTGTTTACCTCTCCGGCTCTCTCGGTATGCATGCTGTTTGTGCCGCTAGCGGGATCTCAGAGCGTCCCAGATGGTTTTATCCACACACGGCTTCTGGTTGGGAAACGTTCTGATGGTGTTTTTTTACACCGTATCATCCACTAGTTTCCCGATGAATGCCACAACTGCTTCCGTAAACATGTTGAAGTCATCAGAGTTGCGCCTGAACATGTCCCAGTCTGCGTCGTCCAAGGACGAATGTCCCTCTGGAACTTGACCCTTGCCCTGAGGTCGTCAAGCTAGTTTTCCAGTGACTGGACGTTGGCTAACAGGATACTAGGTAAGGGGCGTGGTGTGCGTGTGCCCTCAGCCTGTTCCTTTTGTTCTCCATCAGGATCTCCAGCCAGCATGGGTTCGGGTTTAAAAACGGTGAAAGGTGAGTGCATAGTACACCAATAGACATAAGAGTGCCTCTGTCATATCTAATGATGTCCATCTTGTGTATCTAGAATGATAACTAAGTAAATAAAAATATTAAATAAACAAAAGAAGAGAAAACATAGCCGGAGCTACCGTAGACGTGACGGCAGCCGACCTCACCAGCGGCATCTTGAACATCATGCTTTGGTGTGCATTTCTGCGAAGGGGACAGGACGACTGCACC